>NW_027105936.1:227913-237599 GCF_000696795.3 Halyomorpha halys
TTTTTCCATGCTAGAGTGGGTTTGCTTATCTGATCTTTTTATTTTAAATTTTAAAAATATAATGAATATAATTGATTATTTATAGATCTTTCGACGGCTTTATCAATCCACTTCTAACTAACTTTTAACTATTAAGAATTAATGTTGTAAATACGAATGGATATAATCAAGATGATATATTTTATAAAAATATTTCATCTTGATTACTGGATTATTTTATTCTTATTTATTTAATTTATTCGCCTATAATTATTTACGAAGAGTATATATTATTTTATTACTATTATTCATTTTATTTTACCATTATATATATTTTATTTTGAGTAATTAGAATTTTAACATTTATATATTCATTAAATAAAAATAGAGCCCACAGATTGTTCCCTAAACGCTAAAAGAACCAATTATTTTTTTTTATGAGTATTGAAAATTGTCAAGCATAAAAGTAATTACATCCCGATCAAGTCTGTGGAAGCCACCAATGTATACCACGCTCATCTATTAAAGATGTTTCAAGAAGCAATCAACACAAAGTATAATGACGGGGTACCACGTGGCAGGACTATTATTTGTTCAACTTATCAACGCAATTTGCTAACTGTTGCTTAACCGTTTATGAGTCGGAATGGAATGTGAAAACTCTTTGACAATGAGAAACGATTGTTTATTTTGGGAAGAGTTTTCGAATGCACTAGATAAAACGTTTCTTAGAAGCAATCTAGCACGCAAATAGATTCAAACAGAAATTCAAAAAATTTGGTTTCAGTGGTAAAATACTTTTCTGTAATGCTCACAGTTTCTTCCTCAAAGGTCCTTATGCAATAAATGAAATTATGCATAAGCACAATTCAAAGAATTTTTTCGCATATTTGGTCAGATAAATACAAATAGTGGCATATCTTACAAAAATAAATTTTGATTTATTTTTTAATTGGACGTATTCCAAAGATGGGGTTATTTTATTTTTCTACAGACTATGAGATACAATCTAAAGAATTCGTTAAATTAAAAATAAAAATAAAAAAAATTATATATTTATATTATCTTGTTCGATACTGGTAGTTTTATTAATAACAACAAAAATTATCCAAATAGTCTCAACCTTTCCTATTAATAACATATTTTAATAAAGAAGGTTGAGACTATTTGGTTAATTTTTGTTATTATTAAAAAAAAAACTTTTGTCAGGTGTGCCACTGTTTGAACAAAGCAACATCATAAACTATTGACATTATACTACCACTATTATTATATACTATACTACACGCTATACCTCGATCTATTCCCAACAATCCTCTAATTAATATAAACTGCTTCAATATCTAACTGACATTGAATAACAAATTTATTCTAAAAAAATTATTTGCATTAAATATGTAATTTCTTACAATTTTTCAATTTTGAGTTACGCTGTTCACATAAATATACACCGTTTTTCGAAACTTGATTGGGCCTAGAGAACTTTAAAACGCCCTTAAATATATAGATAAGTGAAAGTAAAACTAGCACTAAAATGAAATTCTTATACAAAAGAATGCAACAATCAGCTGACCTTGAAAGGGACTCGCAAGTGCAATGAAGATTCAATTACGAGGACGCATCAGCATCAATCCTGCTTTAATTGATTAGCAAGATGGGATGTCAGGACTCCAATCGACGAAGAGATGCTAGAAGAGAGGTCAAATAATTGACTTGAGGATGATGGGGCAATACTTCGTCATTTTTCAAAGGCACTGGCAGTGGTGGGAAGTTTTAAATGTGAAAAGTGGAACTATTGATCCTTGCGATAGGTAGAAGAAGGTTATTTTTGAAAAAGATTGTTCCGAAAATAAACCATTAGCTTTCTTGAGTCTCAAATCAAACAATAATTGCATCAGACAAAATAAATTTTTCCATTTCACATACTTCACCTGAGGTTTATGTAGTTATGTTTTTACGACGGAGGCTCTGAAGAAGAATGAAATTTGATTTTAATGGTTTAGAAGCACGTATTTAAAATAAATCAGCTTTTAAAAAATACTCATTGTTATAAATAATCCATTTTATAAATCGTTTAAAAAAAAAGTACATAAAAGAGTAACACTAACGCATATTCCAGAAATACCCAGCATGGATAATTTCTTTGAAATTATACATCCGGAAGATTATTCATATATAGATAAATGAAAACGCATTCAAGCGATACTTCTCCTCAATGAAGTGAGAAATTGGTTCAATAAATAACGTGTCGATAATCCGGAATAGATATTGATAAAATATTGAGTGTTCTGATGGATGTCTTTATAAGATTTCTAAAACTATTCATTCATATCTCTCCATTAAGCTAAAAATGTATGCATTAATTATCTTATATAATGCTGAATAGGCAGTCCATCCATAAGCTACTTTATCACAAGAATTTATATTATTTGTCAATTTATCGATTATAATGAAAGCAAACTAAACATTTAATTTTAATTTTTGAAATTTACGATCTCTTAACGGGTTTTCCTGATTACCCTAATTCATTCTATTCTACCCTAATTCTACCTAAAAAGTGGTGGGAATTAAAGCGAAAACCACTACATAGTAACATTAAATGAATATATACGTATAAATAGGTTACTTAAAAGATAACATTGCTTTACAGACGCTAAAATTGCTTAGTGTGGCACACCAGTGGTAGCGAAAGGCACGAAATGGTTGGCGATTTGATGTTGCCATCTATGTTTCAATCTGTCAGTTTTCTCCTATTATTTTGACACCTCTATTTACTTTACCCGGACTATCTTCCTACAGTGATCAGTTTTAATTACTAATCAATTTTTTAATAAATTTCCAAAATTGTGACAGCGAGAACATTGTACCAGGAATTGAGGATACTTGGCTCTAGAAAATTATTTTCATATATGGTTTTAGTCTCCATATGTTTTGTATATAATTTATAGTTTATATAGTTTTTAATTTTTGACATCCTTTCAATATAATTTCAAAAATAATTTCAAATCAGTAGAAAATATATATACTGGTATAGAATGATATTGAATAAAAATTTCCGTTTTGGTCTATTTTTATTTTTACTTTACGAGAAAATGTATATTATGTTTGAAAAAAATAAAATCCGTATTTTCGATAGTTTATTTATTTTATTTTTTATATTTTTAGTGGTTTTTTTCTTCAATTATGACAACATTAAATTGCACCTGCTACTGACTCCTAATCCTTTACAATTAATTTTTTTGAAGTAGTGAAAAGTCTCCCTACGTACTCATACACTTTACCACACTTTTTGAAAAATAAAATTAAATACATGGATATCAGCTAAGTGTTAACAAACGGATTTGTCTTCCTTTTACACGTTAAGAAAACTGATAATATAAATATACAATTAGGTATAAATTTCATGTGTTTTTTTTTTTACTTCTATATGTTTAAAAAAACAGAATAACAAATATAAGTCCACAATTTGGCCCTAAGTGACCTACTTTGATGTCAATAATAAAATTGATGAAAAATATCAGATGCTTAACATTATTGTACATAAAATTTAAAAAAATATTTCTAAACTTAAACTATCGATGAATAATAATAAATAGTAACAAATTGAAATACCTGGTGCTGTATTTGAATTTCCATTACTCTGTATTTGGTTAGACTGCCGTCTGAAACAAGAAAGAAATAGTAAGAAATAAAAAATATTAGAAACAAAATTATATTTAATTAATCTATATAATTATTTTATAATAAATAAAAACATTAAGTGAATCTACTATTTGTTGGTTATGGTTACACTTTTCGTTTCTTTCATTTGTAGAGAATAATATATAATTAGGATACTCAATTAAATGTTTACATGAATAATGATTTTATTCTTATAGATATATAATTTAGGGAAAATTTGAACAAATTTGAACATCAATTTAAGATCAAGTAATTAATTTTTTTTTTTTTTAAAGTTATCAAATTTATTGCGTTAGAGGAAACAGGACACTATGGCCAGGAAGCTATTATCAGAGTAGTGGAGTTCCCTTCTATGCTACTTACAAGTGATCAATTGATATTTAGTTAGTATTATTATTATAATTATTGACGAGTTAGTATTATTTACAATTTAATGAGGCTCTGATTTCTAGCCACTCTATTGCAAAAAATTTATTTTCTTCCATATAAGCCATTGATCGAATCTGATGTTAAAAGACCATCCTGAGACCCCAGCAGCCATAAAGTGGGTACCTAGCCTTTCTTAGGGTTAGGTACTTAGGATAACTAAGTATTTGCTGAGCTGATCACTGTCTTGTTATTTTATTATAATAGTACAGATTTATTTTTATGCGTATTTGGGATCGAGAAAAAGCTACTATAGTAAATAAGCTTCCATTTTGTTTCTAGAACTAGATTATAAATAAAATATAAAAAGATGAATTGCTGTAGATGAAAAACTGACAATCATTTTTATTAGTGATTAACATCCTAATGCACTCTGACTTTGACAGGAAGGGTGGGTTAATGTCACACTCGTATTCAGCCCATATTTCCCGGGATGTCCCGGTTTTTATCTCGTTGAGTCGGGTCCTGCACGTCCCCATTGACCTAAAAGATGTTTTATAATACTGGTTACGTTACTGCACGAGTTTGAGAGATTGTTTGATTAGAGGAGAAAATGCCACACTGCGTTCCATACCTACAAGTTTTAAGACGGTTGCGTCATCAAGATGGTTAATTGGTAATTTTTAATTTTTTTTTCCTGGTTATTGTTTCTAATTTAAATTTTTCTAGTTGATTTATTATATAATTAAATATTGCTGGTTTTCTGGTTTGATACCTCTGACAAACAAATTTTTTTTTCATTTTGGGTTTGACGTATTTCGTAGATTGTAAGATTGACTGAATTCACTTTTATACAATACAGTCTGTAGTACGACCCTAATAAAGAAAGTAACCCTAGAGAGTTGTACTATCTTTGAAAAAAGATATGGATTCTATCTGATGTCTAGCCAACGGGGATATCTGTTAAGTTATTTTTTTAAAAAATAATTGCTCTAGTTTGAGCAAGCAACTACTTATATTTTCGTAACATAAATTAAAGTGTTTTATTTTATTATGAATATTTTTAATGTTTACACGTTTTATATTTTCGTATCAATAATTTTTTATATACCCGTTTCTGAATTATAAAATTTACCTCTTCCTCCCTCCCTCAAGATTATGAAGTAGTTATAGCCGCAACAAAATATATTTCAATTTGTCGTATTCGAACCAGAGCAAATATTTAAGATTGCTAAGGTACCACTTTAACAAGCTCTATAGCCTCTGCAATAAGGTCGATATAATTGCAATTATCTCTTCATAGAATCTTATTATCCTTTTTCGAATCCTACTTCACAGTTTCACTCCATTTATGAATTCCATCGTGATCTAATTACCAATTGACATGAATTAACGAAGGACGATTCTTAAGATTCAGGAAATCATAGAGTCTAAGTCGAGAAGACATTAATACGTATCTGACCTTCGTATAATGAAATGGTGATTCAACTTCGTTTATGATGATTTTTTTTTTAGAATATTGGTTTTGAGGTTTTTATAGGTTTTAAAATGACAAGTATTCAGATTTCTTTGGTAATACGGTTACAAAGAGGCGTAACGGGGCGCTTGTAACAATGCCAATTTTAGCGCAAGAGAAATCGTGCTACTTGTGAAGAATCGTTAATTTCGTTTCTGATTAACTTCAAATTAAGTATTTTTACGAGCATCTATATAATGATTCATATAGTTATTGGCTATGTTATAATATTTTTCAATAATTTCCAAACGAATGCTATATGAACATACACAACACATAACCTCCAACGACATATTGCCGAGCTCCAGGAAGAGCGGAGAAGGCTGGGGCAAGGACCAGGGCTATATAAGGTACTCTGGCCGCGGGGGAGTCTGCCTCAGGGCCACCTCTCCACTGCGAAGGAAGGATTTTCGATTTAGAGACCTGGCAAGGATATCCCAAAGGTTAGCGGTATACCAATGCATCTATAGCTCATGTTTGTGAATGAATTGGAAATGAAACATAATTAAAATTGAATATAGTTTTTCTAAACGATCCAGGGAGTGTATGGGTGAAAATATTTGTCTGTTCACGTTTCTTGTCTTCGGTCTTTTATATTATTTTTTGAGGGAATTTTTTTTATCAGTAATAACACAAATACATAATTTTGTCATTAGAAACAAAGAGAAATCATAATTGGAAACCTCCATTGCAAATTATATAATGTCGAGAATCTATACTAATAAGTGTATTTAGTAATCAACCCTAACCACGTGATAAGTTTAGACGTAATCCTCCCACCTACGCTTTGGTCTACCCCTAGGATATTTATCAGTATTCGTTAATTTTTTAGGGATCTGTTCGTTAGATGCCTAAACATTATACACACTTATCTTATTGGCCCCAATGCTCTCGCCTGAATTACGTTTATCACGGAATTCGTCGTTGTGTTGCCTTCGAAATCGGTCCCAATATTACACTAGACTTTATTTTCAGAAATCAAAATTGTTCCTTTCTTAAGGTAAAAAGTTACGTTTAGTATCCGCAAAAGAAGAATAATAATTTTAAAAATTCTAACTTATAAAGTTTCTAGACAGAACGCTAAGAAATTTTGAAATGGAAAAGTAACAAGCTTTTTAAGCCCTTATTTTCTCATCAATTTCGTTTTTCCTCTAAAGACTTAAACCCGTCAACCTGTTGAAATGTATTTCCTCCTTTGTCATCATAAATTTTTGCCGTTCCAGCTGTTCATCAGTAAACGTAATTATTAGAAAAGGATGTTAAGTATTTATTTTTATTATTATATTAGTTAATGTCCATAACAGCGACGATTTATAAATAATTTTTAAATTTTGAAGGTTCATAATATTATAAAATACAATTATTTATGGAGTTGAATAAAAAAGATAGTTGATAAGTTAACGTTGTTCGTCGCTTCGGTTTAAATACATGCGATTCTCTATTTTCTAATATTGTTTTTTCGTAGCTTGGCTGCTTTTTTATTATATACTGAATAAAAGTTTCACCAAATTTGATTTCAGAGGCCTAAATACTCTAATTATTAATCTGTAAACAATATATTTTGGCAGTATTTCGAGATGCATTTTGCAGGCAGACATATATACATAAATTGCTTGTAGAAGTGAATAGGTATTTTTTTTTATATCTAAATATTTTCTTCATGAAGCTAATCCTAAATATAATAATATTAAAATATAATATTAGCAAGATCCTACTCTTATTTACAACCCATTATTTTCTTTATATAGTCTTTTTTTAATAGGAAATATTCGCTAAAATGAATCTATTAAACAATTTTAGTAGAAATTTCGATAAATACTTGATAAATTCTATTGTCTGAAGAGATAAGAAAATTTAATCACTAAAGGTCCATGAACTACGTTTTGACTTCTTTTTCAGTTCAACTTATAGAAATAATAAGAAATATTATATTTATTCAAGATAAAAATAAAATATATAAACGGTCACGAATACCAATTACAACATCGTAACACAATTCAACCGCAATGTTATTAATAACTTATTTCCTAAGCTGTTTTCCACGAAATATAATTTTCTTTCTTGCAATGCTCAACTTCTGATATCATCGAGATAGCTGTGAAATCCTCATTACATCAGCATTTCTGTTCTCTTTCCTATTGAAACGTTACCAAGAAGAGTAACGTAACCATTAACCAGTTATATAGATTTGCAGAAAGGTGTTTATACAAGATTTAATTCACAATAATAGAAGGTTACAGTTTATAGCGACTTAGTGTGACTGATTGAGTAAAAGTTAAACAAAGATGAAGACGACAGTCAGCGAACAGCGATAGCCGAAGTCACGGAGTATCGCATACGAGAGGCTACCAGTCACGATTCACAATAGCGTCACTAAGGGTAACAATAACACCTAGCAAAAACAACAATAGCAATAAATAGAAACGTGACACGGACAATTAAAATGTAATAATAGGTCTGTTTATATCCTGGCAACCAATCGTACAGGATACCAGGATGTTCTAGTTAACAGGTTATTGTATAAAGAAGATTCATAAATAACTAATAAAATTGAAGAAGCCAAGAGATAAAAAAAAAATAAAATAAATAAAAAAGGAAGATAAAGGTATGATGTAATATGTAGTATGTATTATATCAGGATATTCAAGAAACAATTTACAACTCCCGTTTTTTGTTTTTTTCTTTTTCGAGTTTTGAGAAATGCTTGATATATCTTGTATTCAACAAAATTTCTTATTTTAATCTCTAGTCGACTTTACGGAATTTCCAGCGGAGAGTCTCTTATAGAAAATCTAATTTTAAAATGAGTTTATTTTAATTTTCCAGACCCAACACATCCCGAAGGCATACATCACCGCGTTGTGATTTACAATCTTTGCCGATTGCCTCACAAACGGAGCGGAAAATCGAAACAGAAAAGAAATTATTTAAGAACGTATCATCATAATTTGGGTTAGAGACTAAATTTACCTTAACGATTACGACTTAAATGTCACAAATTAAAAATAAATATTTTATTTTGTATAGGACAAAATAAAAATTAAATAAATCAATTTGGGATTACTTTCTCTCCTTGCAGACTGTCCGAAGGCTACCCTTCTATTCCCAAAATAACCACAGTCTACAGAAATAATACCAGTGACCCCTGGGGGAGAAGCGCTGGGATCTCTTGGAGGCCGTGCTTTGTCTACACGAGAGCGGTAAAGCTTGATTCAGAGTTCACAAGGCAGAATGAAAATATTGTATTTAGGTGTGAATGTATAGCAGATGAATTTATATTATTTTTACTCAAATTTAATCTTTTTATTTGTAATATAAATTATTTTTTTATTGTTTAATCAGTTTTTATGAAGTCGATTTTTACTTTTACTTACAGATATAATATGTTTATTTTTATTTAATTATTATTGTTATCATTTACATTTTTCTTCTTTTTTTTTTTTTTTTATTTATATATGATATGAATGAATAATTAAAATATTGATACTTATTGCCTTTGTTTATGGCAGCTTATATTAAAATTAATCAAAAACTGTTATTAATATATTTTTTTTTAAATGATACAAGAAATAAAGGAAAGGATCCAAATAAAACAGCATTTGTACAGCATGCAGCCAAAAATCAACATAATTTTGATTTTGATAACACCATAATTTTATATAAGGAAAACAATATGTTCAAAAGAAAAATACTTGATTCAATTTATATATCAGAGAACATCAATTAATTTTAAAACAGGTACTAGGAATTTAAACCAACATTATGCAGAGATTTTAAGCAAAATAAATTTATAAAAATATTGGAGAAATTTGTTACTATTTACAATTAATTTTAATATGGAATTTTGAGAATTAGAATAAATACGAAATTGAGACAAAAGTGCAAATTAAAATAAAATAAATTAATTTTAAAACAAGGCTGACCTATGTGAGTGGGAGGTTATACATAGTTTGTGTATATGGTAGTGATTTGGTGGATAATTTTAATATAAGAAGATTTAGATATTTATGATTTTAAATAAAAAAAATAGATAACTAAACTTAAACTTATTAATAATATATATGACTCTCTATTAATTGACTTTTTAATAGGTTTTTAACTTATAATTAATGACCTGGGCAGAATAGCCTGCAAAACAAATTTT
>NW_027105936.1:237649-248560 GCF_000696795.3 Halyomorpha halys
ATAATGTTGTTGTTATAAGTTTTACAAATGAATGTATAATATAAGCTGTTAAATATTTGGATTGTCCTTGAGGATGGCCGAAATGGCCGAAACGTTGGACTGTTAAAATAAAAAGTGTTGAGACTAATAAGGATACAATTTTTTATTTATTTAATAAATAATTACCTGTCTCAAGAAATTGAAATAATATATTTAAAGTATATTAAATATTTAATTCACTCTTATAAATTATTTTTTTATTATAAATTAGGAAAATATCGTATATAAGATAAAGATTTAAAAATAAAAAGACGAAATAAATGCTATAAATACAGAGAATACTAAAGAGACCAAACAGTGACCCTCTGGAGAGGCTGCGTGGGTGTGTGGCTAATGTCAAGGTTCAGGAGGACTGTCCCGCAGAGGAAGGTGTGTACCGTGCTTATGGTATTCACTTATACCGGTTCTCATCCTTCAGTGCTATGGGACCACTTGAAAACGACTACTTTCACCCGATCATGATGAAGAATATGAAAGGAAACTCCATGAAGTTTATCCAATGAGAAACTTGTAAAATAGGTTGGAACTCTGATCGGTCTCAAGCTAAGAACTCAGCATCAGAAATCAAAGAAACAATCTCGTACAGTACACCACTGAATACATCAAACAACACGTTTTAAGTCCCATAATAACAGCCGCAAGTACGTTTTAAAAGTAATTATACTGCAAAATACTTTTTTTTCTGCAAGCATTTCATTTATAGCCTCAAAAAGAAGTGGATAACAGAAGTGCATATAAGACTGCTCAAAGTAGTAATATAAATTGCGAAAAAAAATTAAATCGTAAAAAATAGGACAAACAATGTCATGCAAAATACACCAATACGTGCAGAATAAAATTCCTTTTAATCAACCTATTTGATATAGTTTGGATTGATTAATAACTTTTACCGATCTGGGTAGATAATAAAATATGCAATCCACCCTCAATTCATTAACATACAGTGGGAACTCGCGTGACTCTTGAGTTCGCAATATCAATGGTGAAGCATTGGAAAGGCTTGCAAAGGTTCTTTTGTACAGTTTTCTATCATGAATTAAATTTTTTTTTTAAACCCTGAAAATTTTTTTTTTTTTCATCGGACCAGTAATCAATCCGAAAACCGATGAAACAAAATGTATTTATAACGCCACAAAAATTCCTAATCAACTGATGATTTACGACTCTATAAAGCAATGGAGCTATAAAGGACTTGTGATTACTGATTACAAGATAAAGTGCCAAGTTGCTAAATGAGAGCAGTTAAAGAATGAACTGGAGTTGAATGATTTATGGGCAATGTGCATTAGAACAGAGAATGCATTCATTTATTGCCATCTTAAATGCAGCTATTACATTTATTGTCAGTTCATTAAAAAGAAAAAGTTATTTTGCTGCTTTATTGAGACTTAAAATCCTTGAGACAGGACAACTAGGGCAAGAATAACAGATGATACTTATTCTTTATTATACCAACCTACTATGTTCTTGTTTTTATATTTTTAATAAAAATAGATCATTGAATTTATATGAATGAGGTCAGGACTCTAATCAAAGAAGAACAAACAGTTTTCAACTATTTATTGATTACCTACGTTTTGATCGACTATGTCAGTCTTCAACAGTGTTACTGTGATGGGCGGAGGCGTACTAACACAAGAGATTGGTTTAACATGGTATTTGAATTGATTTATTTTTATATTTTGCTCTCCTGCTTTAATTTATTATTGTTATATATTCCTTTAATATAATTAATAATTATTTGTTCCACTGTTTTCGGGCTCTTTTTAATTTTGCTTTATTCGGCAATGCTGCCAAAACACTTCGAGTTGCTAAACCAACGGACTTATGAATCTATAATTGGATAAATATACATTACCATGTATTAACAATGATACAAAAAAAAATTTTTTTTATACATTTTCTTTTTTCAAGTAACAATCAACTATAAACTAAATACAATATATTTCTAATGTTATATTTTTTACAAATTATATTTGATTTTTCCCCCTCGTTCAAAGCCATATCACATTTTCTCTATTCATTCCTTCTCTTTTTTGGTTCTCAACCCTATCTATGCTATTCTCTCTATGCCTTTCTCTCATACCTCCGTTCTCCAGTGATTCGCAACACACGTTCAATTCATTACACAAATGCAGTGCAAATTAAAATAATTTATCAATTAAATAGAAATAAAATAGCCACAGCAGTAGAGATATTAAAACAACAAACAAATAAGTTAAATACAAATAAAAAAAAAAATAAATCTAATAAATATATTTTAACATTTTGATTCTGAATTACATTACCAATGCATTTTAAGTTTGATACAATTTTCAATAAATATGATTTTTTTTTTGTATTCCACTCTTTCATAGTTTAATTAAAAAGATAATTTTAATTAATTAATTAATTTTACATTTAAGATTTTTTTTTCAACTGTCTGAGCTAAGCAATTTTATATTCTAAACTATTTTAAATGGGAATAAAAAATGCTATGGAAAGGAATAAAAAAAATATATATAACAATTTTTGTTTAGAAAATTATTGTAAATAAATTACACTTTTCATTTTTAAATTTATTTATTTTTTGTCTTTATCTAGATTAGAGGTTAAAAATACATTTATCACATAAATAAGTTTTCTTAGTGAAGAGTAAACTGTATAGGATAGAATTTCACTCAAATATGGAATTCATAAAAAAAGTTTTTCTTATATACCCATTTTAATTTATGAAACAACTATACAAGGAGAAAATAACTGACTAATAATTTATTCAGCAGAAATCTGACTCGATCTGCACCTATCAGCGGAATCGTTATTTATACAAAACATGGGAAACCCAATCAGAATTTAAATAAAAATTTCTTATTTATGAATAACACACAGATAAGTAAGTAAAAACTGCATTCTATATCATATTTATTTATAACTTATATGAACCGTCACTTCAAAAGTTATTTATAGAGTGATGTGGCAACAATTGAGAATTTTATCAAAAATAAATGTATTAAATCGTGAAAATCGAAGTGTTTTTTTCTGGACAAATTAAAGTCATGATCGAAAGCTAAGAATAGATAATAAATGCATCCAACTTCAAGATTCACTCAAAACTCGAGATTGAAAACGTAATTGGGATATTTTAGAATTAAGGTCACAGCGTGGTTTGACATTGTTACATAAAAGTAAGCTTTTTTAGATACTGTAAAAATTATTTTTTTAAATTGAAAAAATTTAAAATATTTTTTGATAAATTGGAAATGGTTTTTTGAGGGACAACTTTACAATTTAATACCAGGTAACTTAGTCATACTTAATTAGAATCTGTTTCATCGTCAGAATTTTACAGAGCAATGATAAATTATTTAAAATTAGAATCAAATCTTTCTTCTTTTTTTTTAATTTATTATTATATATTTTTTTTGATAAACGTAAATAGTACATGTTATTCCACTGTACATGACAGAGCAGGAATGATAATTGCCACTGCTTGGACAAAGGAATGATAATTGTTTGTGGATAAAGCACAAACAATTACCAAGAGGCTACACGGATGCCATCCGACAACAGAGTGTAGTCCTCTTTGTCTTCAGAAGTGCATTGACTTCATTCTGCAACGTTTTCCAACGGCTCGCGGTCCACGATTTTAATCATGAAGAGATTGATTAAAGAATATATTTTAAAGGAATGCACGCCTCGAACAAGAGAAATGCAATAGCTCGCGTTTTTTTCTTTTATGGGAATGCAACCAAAGGCAGAATGTTCCCACGGAAACAGCGAGTTCATCGCAACCTTTGCTCAGGGTGCTTAGCAATTCTAATATTTTTCTCTTTATACCTGCTTCGTTGGTTTTCAATTTTTTTTTTAATTGAAATTAATATTATCATAAACACATCTATCCTGCGTTAAACGACATTAAAAGAAAAACAATTTTTTTCCTAATTTTGAATTGAGAAAATATAGTTTTTTTAAAATTTTGTAGTACAATAGATATGATAAACTGCAGATAAAGAAAAACGCAAAAAACTTTATTTGTTTTTAATGCCGCAATACTTTATATTATGATATATTTGTATATATATATATATATATATATGTAATAAAAAAAAACTACCATTAAACCCATGAAGTTCAATATTTGAAGAGGAGTCATTTAATTTTCTTGACAAACGGTTTTGTAAGGAGGCGATTTAGTTAAGGTCATGCTGAACCGACAGGTTTTTCCCAATTTAAAGGTAACACTTTATAAGGACTGGGTGTGCCCCAAGAGGGTTTGCTGAGGTAATACCTACTAAACAACTTACTTAAACAATATACAACTAATAACAAGTATTTTTTACTCTTTTAACAAGAGTTGTTTTTAAATATTAATTTTTCAGAATTATGGAAATGGCCGAAATACACGATGTTTTGGATCACAAAAATTCTCGTTGATTTACAATATATTGGGATGCTTTATAGCACATATTCAACCTTAAAAATGGTGACAAGATAGATACGCTATGAACCATATAAATTTCGTAATTTTCATAGTTTTAGAGACGATATAATTTACTCAATGTTAGTAATTTCGTGAAACGAAAATAGTATTATTAATTTAAATAAATGATTAAAATATTTTAATAAATTCATTAGAATAAATTCAGAGAAAAAAAAAAAAGGCAACGTCATTTAACAATGAATTTTTTTAAGAAGTTCAAGGTTTATATTTTTCTTATAACTGTATTCGGAAAAAGTTGTATTACAATTAAAAAGTCAACAATAAGCTCATTAGAGATTTAATAATTTTAATTTTAAATTAAATATCTAGGTATGTTACATAATACCTAATACTTTAAATAGAACTAATATTTTAGTAAAAGCATTTTATTTTATTTTTTTACATAAAAGCCATACCTAATAACACAGTAAGTGAATAATAATAATTTATAGATGGGAATAATTCATTAAAAATTTCTAAACCCATATGAAATGTAGTCGAAATTAAAATTTTCTTTAACCCAGACACATGAAGCAGGCCAGACGATATAGGAAGTGACAAGATAGATTTAAAAAAGGTTTTGACTACGTCAGAGACGGCACATGCCAATTTGCTATTTCCGTAAATACATCTAGCCATTTTTTTTTGTAACACCTGTTTGTCTGCCCGAATGAAATTAACACCTCATAATTAACCGAGTTCTTCTATAAAGTAAAAGTGTTTATAAAAAAAAATTATATCGGTTTAGAGTTCTTTGATCAATATTTCACAGAAAATTTAAGTGCATATGGACCATTTAGCATAAAGACTAAGTATAAATCTCTATATTTTAAACAGGTGATAAATACTGTCATTTTTGACTCAAAGGAGCCATTCCTTAGGAGAGATTTCTCCTGAGATGTGACGGAAATTTAATATGGCCTATCGTTTCTATTAATTAAACTTAAAATAAATAAAAAATATCATATACGACCACACACACACAACATTCCTTACCACTTTTGATTTTTTAGATGTTTATTAATAAATATTGTTATTTAATACCACTTTTTTTTCATATAAATTTTTTTTATTTGATAACGGAGTCTTGAACAGAAGACATCCCCAACTATTTGATAAGCTAAAACTATTGAACAATTTAGAATAATATGAAAAATTAAAAAATAAATAATGCTTTTGCAATTGAGTAATGAAAAAAAAGTAAACAACAAAAGCAGGAGAATTAATAAAATAAATAATTTACTTATAATGGAAAAATAATCTTGATGTTGACAACTTGCTTCCTCCACAAGTTCAGAACGTCGTGAACGGATTTACATGGGAGAATGTTCACAACCTTTCAAAAAACGTCGATGTATCTTTGCTGATACCTATCCAGTTGAGATGATTTTTATTTTTTGTTTAGAAGTGAACTATCTTTCTTAAACAGATATAATTCACCATAAAATTTACACTTTTTGAGTTAAAGGCAAATAATGTTTAATTTTTATCAAGACTTTCTACCGAATAAATCAAGGATTTCCATAGCATTAAACCTTCCCACGACGTTAACATATCAATTGTTAAAAAATTTCGGAAACCTTAGATAAGGAACATATGAGCATTTATGTAACTATTTAAATAAATTGTATACATTATTTAATATTTTTGTTGGTTTTTATCGTATTCATGTTTCTACCATTAATTGAGCTTAAATGTGACAGATAATGTAATAATCAACTATAAAATAAAAATAATTAAATGAACTCCGGTTTTAGCTTAGTTCGCACGAAACCATTTTGCGTTTTTGCAGTTAAGGCGTCTGGTTGAAAAATGTCAAAGCTCTATACAGATTGTTAACAGACAGCTCACTAAGTAAATATTTATCAAGAGAAGCTTATTTATGCAATAAATAAAAGATTAGGCCTGCTGTTAAAAGTGGAGATAAGATTTTGTCTAGTTATCTAAACAGAAACTATTCACTATCTCTTTCTTCTAGAGTCGATTTTACTAAAACTAAACAGTATATTTCAAATCCAACCGCTCTAAAATGATATATGTTTCACTACATACGTATATTTTATTTTTTTACATTCATTACTTATATATGGAATATATAGCAAGAGTATTGTCTGAAATCCACTTTTTTTGGTCACCTGGATGCCAAATAAAGAAGTCTTGTAAAACAGTTTGTGTGTATAACAACCTACCATAAGAACGAAAATTTGTGCGAAATTGAAATTATACATTAAGGTGGGTGTATGTTTGGGATATGACACAACTTGAATTTCCAGCCTTCATCAGTGCTAAGAACAAGATAACAACAAATGAATACAAAAATTTAAAAAAGAAAGTATAAACAGAATGGCATAAAGTAAATAATTGTACAGAATGCAATTAATAAACTTAAAGTAATGAAAGAAGTGAAAAATAAGATGAATATTAATTGAATAAGTAAGTAAAAATAACATAATTAAGGAAATAAGAATTTGAAGTTTTACATAAAAAAACAAAATATGAAGTTTAAGTTGATGTTAGACAAAAGAAATGAATAGAAAACATAACAATAGTAATATATGGTGAAGATGACTAATAACTTGGGTAAATTAAGAAAAGAATAGAGAAGGAGGGGGAGGTAACAGAAAGATAAGAAAAAAAAGAGAATAAAACATAAAACACACTCATTCGAAGCAAATCTGGCAGTCAAGTAAGTCCTGCGCAGGCAACAAGACTCAGAATTAAAAAATATTATTTATTTTATTTTATTTTTATACCAGATCGGCCTGGTGGGCCTTACATGGTTGATATAACTTATATTTTTAACAGTTGATTATGAGGGAGTATAGTCATACAAATGACACCCCTAACTGTATAAAATGTTCTTATTAAAAGAAAAAAAATAATAATAAAATAAATAGGTATTTTTACGGTCAACTATCTCTCATTATTTTAATTTTGTATATTGGAAAAAAATATCCAGTTTTGATTTTTGACAGTATAGATAAACAATTGATAAATAAAAAATATTATAAAGTGAATTTGATGGATAACTAAAGGAGAAAAAACAAAAACGAGGTTTGAATCGGAAAAACCTGAGACCGTTCGATCTTTTCGTTATATTTTGTTAAAATGTATTCTTGTCAGTAAAAAAAAAACTTAAATCACGTTCATTATGTTCATAATTTCCACCTTCTTTGATTTTTTTTTTTTTCGAAAATCACAAAAGTAGCGATATCATGAACAACAAATTTACTCAAAACTAAAGGGGGTAAGTGAAGTTTGATACGTTTTATAAACAACAAAAAACCTAATATGTTTTGATTTGAGTTTATTATTTTTTTCGGTAATTCAACACAGGATATTGCGGTCTGGAATCTGTCCGTCGTATTTTTCTTAAAGAACATGAAGGTCGTTCTTATAAGACAATCTTTGTAGGAAGTACGTAAGGTGTTGCGCAAGAGTTTTTTTTTTCAAAACGCCATTGATTGAATACCTCAAAAAATCAGCACAAGGCCTCTGATCCTTGAGACTATAAAATGCATTATGTTCCTTCATAGCCATCCCAGCCGCTGTTCAAACAATGGGCCAACTCCCCGAAGCAAATAAAGGAGTAATTGTGAGCCAGATCTGCAGTCTGCCACCTTCCATTACAACACTATACTATCCTCCTTGGAGAAAATGTCCCAACTGAATTTTAATCAATTTGAAAATGTAAAGTTTCATACATAATTTTTTTTAACTTCAATTTTTATCTTAAAAATGACTAATAATGTTAAAACGTATAGTACAAGAGGTGAAAAAAAGGAGTTTTTAATTTGATAACTATGCCTGCCACACTAGAGAGAAATAAAAAATGGCGGCTGTTCCAGAAGATACGAAAAATTCATTTTTGAGTTCTTTTAAGTAAAAAAAAAATTGTCAGCTATTACCTTTCACTAAACAATGAATACAGTAGATTTCATTAAAAAATATGTAATGAAAATTCAAGATACAGCTCTTGAAATTTGTTTTAACTATGGCTCATTTTCCATTCGGAGCTTCATATCCTTAAAACCACATATAATACCCAAAAACTCCATGGAACATTATTTAATGTGGAGTAATCGTAAGCACTTTGATAAATATTTAGGCAAATTATTTTCAGTTCATGTAGAATTTTAATATTTTTGAAAGTCGACCGAAAGGATTTGCTATTTTAAAATCAGTGAAAGGTCAACTCTGAACCTTTCTGTCCAAAAGAGGATAATTATGTGTATTATAAATAACGTTGGATAAAATAATACTAAAATCAAACTAATACATACATAAAATAAACTAATTATACACATACATAAAAGGAGGGAGATATTTTTGTATTTACAAAAATTAAAAAAAAAAAAAGTATATATTATTTATTTAAAAAAACCAAAGTACTCCTATTCCGCTAATTAGAACATACTTTATACTGTAAAATAATGGCTTGTATATCTAAGGAGGCGATAAAATTAGTATAAGTCAGAGTAAAAGTAAATGGACTATTTTTCATGGTATAATTATATTAAATGTTATAATTATATATTAGTATAATTAGATTTTTTTTAACTTTTTTAATTTTAAGTATTCTTTAACTTAGTTGTTTACTCATTTATCCACTCAGGCTGATTTCAGATGTGCATATATTATTTTATCGTGATAATTATCCATTTTATTTCAGGTTTATCTTTTTAAATTTCTTATCTCTACATAAATTCAAAAATTCTAAATTCATATTTTAATATTTTTTCAAAGATAATCAAATCCAATTATATAATAACATTAATTCTCTTCTAGTCATTGATCAAACAACATTATTATAGTAGTAATTTTAAATTCTGTTATATATTTAAGAAATTTCGACCCGCCTAATAACATAGGGGCAAATCAGGTAAGTAAAATAAACAACATTAAAATACTAATTTATTTGATTTTTGTTTCTATGGTTAATTAAAAATAAAACTGATTGATTATATTCAATTGTGGAATAGCTTATTTGAAAGATATATTAAATTGTAAAAACTGAAGAAGAGGACATAGAAACCACAACTCGTCCTAGAAGAAAAAAAATTAATTTTTGACCTTAAGGCAGGATGAGAGAGTTAAACAAAATTGTAAATGTGCGAAGGCCAGATGATGAAACAAATTTATCTTTTTATTTTATTTTATATTACTATTATTATTATCCATTTATTTATTATTTATTATAAGGTATGTTTGAGTAAGTACAGCCTTGATATTCATCACCACAGTCTGTATTATTTCAATAAAATTTTAAACAAAACAAAAAAGCAATATTGGCCACTTTCTTACTTATACTACTTTACCCACCACCCCGAAGTGAATAGAAAAAAGGTTGATCCAGATTGCATGTGGAACTGAACGGAAACCTTTGTCCTTCCTTGATCGTATTCAGAAAGTTTTCCAACGATGTATCAAAAGCCATCCGCAAAAATACCATTCAGAGAAATGACAGTCCACTACGAGACGCTGATATGGTCGTGCAAACTGTCAGGCAGTTGTAGAAAACATGAAGACCATAGCTAAAGGAGGACAGATTTCTCCGACTTGGAACACAATAAGAGAAATGCATCCATGAAGACACCCGGCAGGCAAAGAAGAGGAGGATGCAATCAAGCTGGAAAAAAACCTCTCCTAAATTATGCTAAACGGCTGCATACATTATGCTTTTATAGGAGCATCCTATAGAAAGGATTCGGAGGAGAACTTTTACCGAACGAGAAAGTGCTTGTTCTGGTGGCCACATTGTAAATAAGTCTTTAAGAGAAAGGGTGAAAGGGGTGAGTATTTGATGGATTATAATGCCAATATTTTCCTTGTTAAAAATGATTTTAGCAACCGGATCTGTTTCTTCCGGGAAGAAACAACTTTCGCCAAAAACAGAAAAAATATCGTCGAAATTTGTATATTTAAATATCAGAGAGAAATGCTTCATTTAGCTATGCTGCTCGAATACATTGAGTTACTACAAAATACAACGTATCAATCATGATCGGACATATATACACCACATATATTTAGATATTAGAGCAATTTTTATTTTCTACCCTATCCTTTTACAATCCCTAACAGTCTATAGAATGAATATAATATATTTTTTCCCTTATTTGACAATTTTATTCTCCCTATTTCATTCTCTCATACCTCCCCTCTCCATAGATCTGCAACTTACGTTTGATCCCTTAAGGAAATTAAAACAATTTATCATTAGAAAGCAATATAAAAATAAATCAAAGACAATAGTTACAGCAGTAGATCAGTTTAAAACAAAAAAAAAATAAATGGATTTTTAAAAAATGATATATAGATTTGAAAAACAAAAAGTTAGATAACAGAAATAATTAAATGAATAAATAAGTTAAAACACAAATAAACAGGTTAAAAGACTAAATCTATGTATA
>NW_027105937.1:0-3426 GCF_000696795.3 Halyomorpha halys
CCCCCCCCCCCCCCCCCCCCCCCCGACAAACTTCTCCAATCAATGTTTAATAATGGTGTTCTCAAAAGATCTAGGAATGACTAGAAATAAATATAGTAACTTAGCAACTTTTTTATTGCTTACTTAATTAAAAATTTTAGAAAACAATCAAACAATCCTTCTAAGTTAGTCTCATTTCTTTTTTTTTTTCTAATTTCTACTTAACATTGTAACATTGTGATGGTAGATTTAATATTGAAAACAGTTTAATAGGAAAAACTGTTTAATAATAAAGTTCTAGGAATGACAGTACATGGTAATTTAACTTTTTATCACTTACTTGATTAGAAATATTATAAAGAAATTAATTTTCACATATTTTGGAGTTTTTTTTTCTATATTGTAACATTGTGAGGCTATAATTAATATTGAAAAACCTTTTAATATTTTTTAAACCAAGATGCTGCTTCTTGTAGATAGTTTTATATAATCAACTACCCAGAATTTAAAATATGATCGACATACAACCTTGAAAAACTACACATTTTAAACGTCCAATCATCATATCCAGATCATGATATAAAAAGGCAATCGTTTCCCACCGGACCCGCCCCACTAAGACCCCCAGGGAGTGACGGTCCTATATCACTTTTGAAATATTAGCTTAAAACGGAAAGAGGAGACTTTGAGATAGTTTTATCCAGCAATATTTAAAAAGCGCCTGAAACTGAAAATGGTATGAAACTCTCCACACCCGCCCTTAATCCGTCGATCACAAACCTTGACAAATAATACTAATTTTTATTCTTTCAATATTTCTTCTATTATTATTTTCATGTTTCCTCTTATTATCATCCTACACTAAATATGTATTTCTAACTTCAATATTATATAATTTAATTACCTAATCTTTTTTTTTTTTATTCCAGTCTAATTTTCCGTTTTGTTCTCAATCACATCTTTAACGCTCTTTCCGTTTCATTAGTCCTTTACATTTAAATAGGATATTTCATGGCTTATGTGGTTATGTATATTATTTAATTTTTATCCTATACATCCATGTAATCGTAAGCTACTTATTGTTCTCATTTATATTATTCTCTTACTTTTCTGTACTGTTTTCTTCACTTCAGATGAAAGGGTTCATTGCATCAAGTTTAATTTCACATCTTCAACTCCAATCTCTTTATATGTACAGAAGATGGTTCGGCGTATGGCCAGAAAAACAAGAAAAGTTGAAAAAACTAATTTAATAGTGCCAACGTTTCGGCCAGAATTTCTAACCTTCATCAGGCCTAAGAACGAAGAACAAGATAACAACCATTGAATGCAAAAATAAAAAATAAAAAAATATAAACGGAATGATTAAAGTAAATAATTGTACAGAATAAAACGTATTTATAGGTAATTAAATATGTAAGTAAAATAATTTAATCAATGAAATAAAAATTTAAAGCTATATAATGCAGTGAAACAAATAAATATAAATAGTTTAATTTAATAATTATTTAAACATTAAAGGTATGGAAAGAAAAAAAATTAGTAATATATATTTGTCGTCACCTTTTTGTACGTTTTCCTCTTTTAAATAAGTTTTTAAATATTTTCTATTCCTTTTTTTTTTCATCCATCCAAAAAACGTATTCTCACCTTCCGGTAATTTCGTCATCTTTCTAACGTATTTTTTTAAACTCAGAGTCTTACCACACGCGCAGCTGAGCTCAATTAGATTTCTGATTTCCTACTAGCAGGTGAATTCTTTGTCTTATTCTCTTTTTCTTATCTTTCTTTTATCCCTTCCATATTATTTTTTTATTTTTTCTGACCCACGTTTTCATCTCCTTAACTATGTTATTTTAAATACATATTTAATTATTTATACATACGTTTTATTTGCTACTTCTTTCGTCACTTTCATTCTGTTCAATTATTTATTTTAATCATTCTATAAATACAATTTTTTAAAAAAAAAATTTTGTATTTATTGGTTGTTATCTTATTCTTTGTTCTTAGCCCCGATGAAGGATAGAAATTCTGGCCGAAATGGCACTATTAAATAAGTTTTCTTCATTTAATAGTGTTATTTCTGTCCCCACCCCAACCATCTTCTCTACATACATATTATCCACAGTCAATTATCTACTCATCATTATAATCTCTTTAATTTTGTAACCTTTGAAGAATTCATTAATGGTAACCTAGAACATTATTTTATTAAATGTCTATAAAGAACAAATGATTTATTTTATATATTTTTATCACCTCTTAGCATAAGTTCATCAGATTCCTTTTTGTCCAAGCTAAATATACAAAAAAATCTTAGTTTTTCAGCTAGATTTTTTTTTTATCTTTTGTCAACCCTTGGCCTATAATTGACAGAAGACTGGAAGGAGCAAAGGGCCTGAAGGACGGGAAAAATAGGCGAAAGTGAAAGGTTGACTGATCGAAGGGGCATTAATATTTAGCAGGGCGGCCACCGCCCCCGCAACCTCATTACTCGCAATCCCTATCTGCATACAAAGCCGCCACTCTTGACCCAAACCGCTTTTATTCTGATTGCTGCATCTCCGAGCAACAGGTAGAAAGGATCCCATTATCCTCTTACTCTATTCAATAGGATCCCAGTCAATTGCACTCATTCAATTTTTGATACTTTCTTACCGTGTCACTGATACCGCGAAATCGGTCTTAGAAGTCAGGTTCAATAACAAATACTGACTAGCTGAGAACAATAGTTCTTGTAATACTACAAGAACCGGGTAGAGAAAAAGGCAGTTATCTCACCCCAATTTTCGATTACTTTAATGAAAACTTTGTAAAATTACTAGTAAAATTGATGAGTATGCCATGTATAGGCAGAGGAATTAAAAAATGTGGCTGTTTTAAAACGTCAAGAAAAAATTAATTTTTCATCCAGAGCTCTATTTCTTTAAGACTACTACCACTACAAACCTAAGAGAACATTATTTAAAATAAAGTAAATATATAGAAATATTAGCCCTAATAGAGCTATTTACGTTTAAAGGTTCTTGAAATATAGCTTTTTAAAAAGCTAAATTTCAAAATAATGTACTGAAGGGTTAGTAGTTAGTGTATTTATTTTGAGGAATCTATATTCAGGTATTTATCTATATAATCTATATAACTATGAAATATATTAGCACTCAAATTAAAGGTAGTTTATATGATGAATGGAATATGGTCCGGGTGCGGTAAAAAAAATCAACTCAAATAGTAGATAATTATACTATTTTATTGAGCCAACGTTTCGCCCCACGTTGCAGGGCTTCGTTAGGGCTGTTTTGACGGCAGTCCTGACGAAGCCCTGCAACGTGTGGCGAAACGTTGGCTCAATAAAATTGTATGAAGTATACCTTCAACCGCATTGTAAAACACTTCACTTTTGGTTGGCTGGTTGGGTTGGAGTGGATTGTATAATTGAAAATG
>NW_027105937.1:3476-5966 GCF_000696795.3 Halyomorpha halys
ACAGCACAAAATACAAAAAACAGAAGATATCTAGTATATATATATATAACAAAAAACATACAAAACAAAGTAAACTACAAAACTGACACTAAACACTTAAATACACTTTACGCTGACATTATAAATAGACTCAAATTTTAAACATAAAAATCAGATGAAATAAACGGGTTTAAGTAAAAAATCACTAAGTTAATGGTAAATACAAAGCAGAACTTGTTAAAAAACATGGAGGTAACCAAACAGCACACTGGACATGAGATGAGATAAGGTCCAAAGAGGTAGTAAGAAATATAGAGAGATGGGTGTGCTAAGGAGTAGTGAAGATGCACAAATTGTGACATGATTTCTTAGAAAAAATTATGAGGTGAATATAATTGTGTGACCTATAATGAATAGAGATGGATATTGTTATGATAGTTTTGTTATTGTTATAGGTTTAAGGTGCATGAATGTGGAACAGTGGTCCTGAAACGTTGTACAATGTGGTGATAATTTTAATAATGAAATTTCATTAAATTGGAAGTCATTAACCTCAAAAGAAAAATGTTTTAAGAATTGACTCACCAAACTTCCTATAGAGATAATCCAGATTAAATACATCACTTTTTGCATTAATTATTATTATAAAATATTAATTATACTGTTATAAATGTTTTTTTTATTAATTATTGATACCAAAGGAGATTTGGTTTATTTCATCCTGATTTTTATCAATAACATATTTAACAAAGAATAGTTAATAATATGCGGTTTTTACCTCAAATCCTATTTGAAGAAATAATAAGTTGAAGAAAGTGAGAGAAAGAGGGAGGGAAGGAGAGGGGTTAAGTTCTGAACTTTAAGGAAATAGCTAACATTTCAGCTGTATAGCTGCTAAATATTAGTGACAAAGAAAACACCCCCCCCCACCTTTGATGTTCTTGCAGCCGTCGGTAATGATAAAATCAGAACCTCAAATCTGTCTTGCAATCCAAGAAACTCATGTTCCTAAAGATATGGCGGAGTGTTTATTTTAGTAGTTTTGAAAGGGAAAGCCAAATTTTGGAAGGAGGAAGTTCTCAAGGATAAGTTGGTGATATTCTAGTATCTTGTAAAGTAGGTAGATCGATGTTTAAATTGAGCAGTAAAGTAGAAACCCTGACAGCGAAAGATGTTCTCTTTATTAGGATGATTTGTTGCTGGTTTGGATGATGTTCGGAAGCAAATCATTAATAGGATGGTTGGTAGATAAGAGGAGTTTGGCAGAGAATTTTAGTGGTCATGAATCTGCTATGCACTTGCTCCCGTGCAGTGTGTGGTCGAGGGTACAGCCTAGAAGTCTTGAACAATTAGAAGATTACTTTTTGAGGATCGGAAAATCGAGGGAATTTAGTATATAGTAGTAAGGTAAATAACCTATACGTAGTTGGTGCTTTAAAATAATTTTTAAAAAAACATGAAACAATTTTGGTAGCACTATAACGAAAAAATATTAGATAAGTGAATTACTTTATATAATTTCATTATTTATTTAAATTAGTATTTAAAATTAAATGAAATGAAAAAATAATTTTACTCTGGGACATATATATATCCCCTAAGTATAAATACATGGTTCAAATATTAAGATTTTTGTTATTGTTTCTGCTGTGAATTCCAACGTTATATACCAATGTGATTTGTTTTGTAATTTAAAATAAGAAAAAAATATTCCCGATCTTATTAAATAAGATTCTAACGTTCAGAACATTAACAAATTAAAAATACGCTTTCAGTGAAGTACAGAGGAAAAATAAATTCTTGAAAAATCAAACCCTAAAAATTATTGTTTTGCAATATTTTTATAAATATTAATTTATGTAAATTTTCTAATTGCTTACAAAAAAAAAACAAAAAACGATTGCTGTATAATATGATTTAAGCTCATACAGAGAACAATGTTAAAATTATATTTTATATCAGTTTCATTGATAATCACTCGTCCGTAACCTTCCCTTGTTTGTTAACGGGCGAAACTTTATTTCATAGAATTTTTATTGTATAGAATGTTTTCATGTTACTTTAAATATAGATTAAATATAAACGTTTTATTATAGATTGAGACTGATAGTGATGAGTATTATTCAGAGGAGCGACTATTGTATCAACAACAATTCTATATTACATTATAAAATTTCAACAATAAAATAAGCATTCTAAAACTGACACCATCACTGACAGACTTTATGCAAAATTTTGTTTTGTATTCACTTATTATATATATTATACCATGGTCTAGTAGTTTTAGGACAATCTATAGAATTAACTCAGTAGGAAAAGAAACCACAGTCTATGGTACATTACATCCAGTTATAAAAAAAAAATTTGCTATGTGTCACTACTTATGAAAATCAGCGATATGTGTGTTAATTGTTGTTGTTAAAAATTTAGCTATAAACTATAACTATAAATAAACAAATGATGATATTTTTGTATATATTTTTAATTTTTGTTACTTTTGCATATATATAT
>NW_027105937.1:6016-9725 GCF_000696795.3 Halyomorpha halys
AAAACATATTACAATTAACAAAACATCATGAATACCCCTAATGTCTCCATTTAACAGGCTTTAACATGTTAAACCAAAGATCATGAATACCCCTATAGTTTGCTCCCAGAAGCCTCTGGTCTGACCTCATAGTATAAAATTAATTAAATAACAAAACAAAAAATAATAATAACGGTGCATCCTACATCAAAATGTCATTGTTGTAAAAAAATACAAGAGTGCACAGATGACCTTCTCATTAATTGATATTTTCCCATAGTTGGCACTTGAATGCACCTGCAATCTTTTATGTTAACCGTGAGGAAGACATGTTCTTATTCTTTTACATAACCATAAGAAAAAAAAATGTGGTATCTATGAGAACAATCCTTTATAAATAAAAACCGCTACCTTCACCAGAAGATAATTACTGTCTACTGTTGAACTCTTTCTCCTAATAAAGACAATTTATTGCAAGGGTTAGAGTAAGACGTCTTGGTTCTGACAGGGCCTTCAGCCTCTTAAGGCAGCTCCATTACTGTTTCTTCTTTATTTATATGGGAACATGGCGCTCTTATATTCTGGCCTCTTACTACCGTGGATCCTTTATGTTGTTAGCCAATAATGGTGTTTTAACTGAGTAAATAAAATTGCAAGAAAGAGTAAGAAATTTCAAAATGAAATACTTTAGTTAAGGATTGACGAAAGTGAACCGATAAACAATGTCCATATTTTACTTGCCCAGCAGTACTCTCTGTGAACTTGAGAGAAGCAAAATATTAAGCAAAAAAAAAAAAAACCACGATACTTTTCAAAACATTCACGACAGTATTTCTCAGATTAAAAATAATTTCCTTGGACGTAACTTTAATGATATTTCATTTTGTTGGTGTGCGTAGAGTTTTAATAAGGGTATTCATGACCTGCTAATTGTTATTTAGTAGGGGTATTCATGATGTTTTGTTAAATATAAAATGTTTTAGCATGTTAAATGTTATTAGTATATGTTTGCGAACAGCCCTATTTCAAGTCATCTTAAATTGTTAAATAAATAACATCTAGCGGATTTTTGAGGAACTTGTTTTTTAACCTTTCCTTTCAAAACTTCTTGTTATTGATTACTTCTAAGTTTGTATTAAAGTAATTTATTATAGCATACATAAATTGCGCGAAAAGTAGAAATTGTGTAAGAGTTTGGCTACTAAGTGTCTTGTTGATCTTCTAATTTGTAAGGAAGAGAGACAAGATGAGCTAATTGGCAACTGTCATTACAATATAATTGTTGTCATCCATTGCTTTATTAGTATTAAAAACATCCTGAACAATACTAACACAATCAAAACTCAAACAACGAGCAAGTAACCTAACACAACTACAAACAAAACGATGACAAAGCTGGTGTTGCGTGACGTCATTCTACGTTTATCAGGTCTAGTAACAGGCTCTCTACCATGTTAAATGTTATATAGTTTTAACATTGTAAAAAAAGGAAATATTTCGCCATTTAACATAACTGTTTTCCATTAAACACGCTTTAACATGTTAAACTAAAGATCATGAATACCCCTGGTATAGGATTGAGAGGAGCGTGATTTAAATTTTATGTTATAAGTTAAATGCAAAATAGCTACTAGCGGATATTCGGGGCAACTTGATTTGTAACCTTGTAATCTTATGAAATAATAAAATCTCTAACAGCTTCATCCCATCTTTCCTCCTCTTCAGTTGATCCTTGTTTCCTCTACGTTTTTTCCAGTACTTTATTAGAGCTTAAAAACACGAACAACAAGCTACTAATCTACGAATAACCAACAGAAAAAATTGTGTTGTGATAAGCTGGTCTGTTTCGTGACGTCATTTTTCGCTATTTAACACAACCTTTTCTATTTCAGACACTTTCACTTAAGGTCATGAATACCCCTAATGTTTATTAAGAAAATTCTGTATTTGTGTTCTAACGTTTTTCTGTAATTATGTGATGGGTAGTGTTTGGAATGAAATATTTTAAAATACCAATTAATTATTATTACAATTTGAATTATATATTTCAAGAGTTAAAATATAAATTACGTTTTTTTAACCCTACTTCATCTTAAAAACGTATCTCCTTAAATTAAAAATATTAATTTTATTTTGCATTTTAATTATTCAAAATAAATTGTAACATTATAACCACATGTTATATAAAAATGCTTTGTTTTGTGTTTTTGTATTTCAATTTTTTTTTCTATAACTAAATTCATGGTAATTAAAATACTCTGCATCTTAAATACACAAAATACTTTTTGTTTTATAATAAAATTATTGAAATGATGTTTAAAATACGTTTTTGAGGTCCGTTTAGAAATATAATCTGGCTTTTCAAATTTCACCGTCATAAAATATTAATAGCTTGTTGCGATTATGATAATATTTTTTTTTTCTCCAGTCCTCCATTGAGAACCTTGACTAGGATAATCCTAGAGTGGGAATGTCAAGATTCATTTCTCCGGGCCATCGTGAAATAAATATTGACTGGCCAGGACAGGAATCGAACACAATGTTTTGAACCATGTACTCTCACCCCAACGTGCTCTGCTATCAGTTCCTCTACAAAACTCATTACATCCGTGTAATTAATTAAATCATAATAAGGAGCTTCTAACCTTTGTTTTTCTACACAGGACCTAAAATGTATTTTACCAAAATACATATCTATCTAATTTATGCACATAAGCTGGAAATATTGTATCGATGTGCTGAATACTTCACAGGACGCAGTTTCAACAGCGGTGACCCATATCTTCAAGAAGCGACTATATATTTACACGTATTAAAGAAGTGAACCACAAATGGTGAGGACTAAATTCAATAACTAAAAACAAAGGAGCCACTAGTAATAATATCTCTGTTCTACAAACATGATGAAACAGGACTCAAAAGGCTTCTGAAAGAAATATTCCTAATATGGAATGAGCGTAAGCTCACAAGCGATGCTCTGGCATGTTTCCTGTTATGTTTCTTTCTTGAAAAAAGTAATCCTGGTTAATGGAGCACACATAGCTATGAATGAGTGAGCAGCAAACAATGATCTCATCAGTACACACTCCCAAAACAAAATACAAAGCCCTTTTGCTTATCACTAAAGGACCTAATACGATTGGAACAACATGAAATTGAGCCAATTGATAAGTTTGTCCATCTGGGATCAGTAGTAAATTTACAAAATAGTATTAACTGTGAGATTGACTTGAGAGTTGTAATTGCTTAAAGTAAGAAATCTGCTTAGAAGCATATTGTCGAAGCAGATCGCAATAAGAATTTACGAGACATTCATGAGCTAACAGTGCAAACATATAGATGTGAGAATATCCATCTCAAATTTTCAAGTAAGATCTAATGACCATACTAGGAGGGGTCTGAGATTCCAAATTGATAGTAGAGAATAAATATGCGATTATGCTCGGATGGACAATAATACAACCCCAAAGAAAGTTATGAATGAACCTCTTTACGGAAGACGAGTGGAAAAACCGTATTTTTTTTTTTCGTCCAAGACGGGAGTCTTGCGAATTGGAGTCCTATACTGCCTAACCATGGTTGGGGTCAAAGTTCTTCATTTTGTGGGACCACCACTCAATGAAAAAAAGTCAACGTCCCAGGCCGGATTCGAACCGGCACCGCCAATAAACATCAAATTGGTAAGACTGTGTCTTAACCACAGAGCTATGGGTGGCCCTGGAAAACCATG
>NW_027105938.1:0-3334 GCF_000696795.3 Halyomorpha halys
ACCAACCAAGGATCACTAGCAGCCGATGTAAAGCAGGAAATCCCTGTACAAGAACGTCCTTGAAGACCAGGGTTGTCCAAATGCTTGATTAATGAAAGATCTTTACTTAAGACTTTAATACGAGAATTTCCAGTGTCAACAACATAAACCTAAAATGAGAAATGGTACAATAATCATAACAGCCTTGGTCAGGTATGAAATGTATACCTAAATTAATTTTTTTAATGAATCAATGATACTGCCCATATTCTTTCCTAACACAATTACTGAATTAGTTTTTACATTAGATTCATAGAACTTATTAAATACACAAACAAAATCAAGATATCGCATATTTTATTGTAAGTACTTTAACTTATTACTTGAACATTAATATATTTAATACTTATTATTGAGTACATTGAAATCAATTTTCCATATTTTTAATACTTTTAATTAAAACATACCTGAAATGCCTAAACCCAATGTTTTAGAGTTTTTCCTCTATTTTCATGGTCTATGATTTTTTTATCGACATATAATTTAAAACTCCTTATGTCCATTGATCATGAATATATATTTTTTAATCATAATAAATTTTAGAGTTTAATAGAAATTTAATAAGAAGTTTCCTAAGTATGTGTGTAGATAATATAAGTGTAATGACAATATATTCTGTGCCTTTGATTACTGCAATAATAAGATTATTCATGATCTTTAGTTTAACATATTAAAGAGTGTTAAATGGAAAAATATTTCCTTCTTTTAATATGTTAAAAATATATAACATTTAATATGATTGAGAGTCTGTTAATAAATCAAACTGAACTATCTATAAAATTTTGGAGTTATTATTCTTATCTCTCTATTACATAAAAAAGTTTTTAAAGATCACCAAGTAAAATTTTGTTTTACATATGATCACGGTGTAATATTTTATTTTACATATGATCACGGTGTAATATTTTATTTACATATGATCACAGTGTAATATTTTATTTTACATATAAGAAGAAATAATAAAAATGGGTCGTAAAAAATTGAGTTTAACTGCTGAAGAATGCATTTTGCAAAAAAGAGAACAAATGAAAAATGTTATCTGCATCAAATCATCCAGACTTAGATCGGAGTTACAGAGTCATATGTACCCTTCATAATAATATATATCCATGTGTTTATACATTTTCATATTGATTACTAACCTTCAGTGCTTATCATTCATTAACAATTTTTTTTTTTAATTTTTTCTGATACAAGGATATTTATACAGCATTGAGTAGTAAAATTAAATGAACAGTTGTATGATATCATAAAATGGGAGTTGGTTCCTCCTAGTTTTATTAAAATTAAAAATTAATTTGCAGTCGAAACTCTTTTGAAACAGAAATTAGTAGTTAGATATATTCAGTCCTTTTAAGCATGACCATGACAAATACAATTCCATAGCCAAGACTATGCATTATATTTGCATGAACTCAATACGTAAATTCCAATGTATAATAATAATTAGTGCCAGTTTAATAGAAATAATAAACATAAACATACCTGTTCTGTCGAAGGATCATAGGTGATAGCGACTGGCTGCAATAGCTGATCCTTTCCTGACCCTCTCGAACCGTACGTTGCGATCGGGTTATTATGTTCGCTTACTTCCAAGATATAAGGGCACTGTTTAACAGGCCTATCTACAACGTTCACCTTCATCTCGTACCTAGAAAAATCATAATAATAAAATATTTTTTGACAGAAATAAACCATAACAGGCCAGGTATATTGTAGGATACAAATAATTGTATACAAATTTAATTTCATTATAAACAAATAATTTTATAAGGTACAATAACTAAAGACAGTGGACAAAAGACTAATTGAAGCCTCATCTATAAAACTTGTAAAGGTAACTCGTAGTGGGTAGAAACAAACAATAGATTCAACTGCATTAGAAGTTACTTAAGACTCAACCTAACATAATAAATAGCAAGAAAAATCAATGCTTTCTACTAAAAATGAGGTAAATAAAAATATATATTTAAAAATCAATAAACAATTAACCAAATTTTTACCTTCCAGGGACAGGAGGTCTAAATTTTAAGTGATATGTACCATCCCCTCTGTCGTCAACCAAAATTTCCAAAGTTTCTCCAGACGGTGACAATATTTCACCAACTACAGGATCCCCTCCAGTTAATCTGACATTACCATCATAATCTATAGTGGTCAGAACAACGGTACATTCCAAGTTCACAACATGCTCACCTGTAACATACATATTGAAAATATAGGTTTATGAAACTTTTTAATTATTAAAATAATACTATGAGGTAATTTTGGTTATGTATAAAAGAAATAAAATTTCCAGAACCACCATCGATGTTGTAATACCAATCTATTGACTACTAGGGCAGACACCTGGAAAAAGTAACTATGACTTCGATAGTCTTATCTTCCAATAGATTACTTTTAAAAAGCACAAATGAAAGTACAAATGATCTCGGGCTTCATCTTGGTAACTTAAAATTGAAACAAAAGGTAATTCTACTCAACATCGGCAGAATCGTAACAAAATTGTTTTAGAGGTAATATTGAAATTTCTACTAAAATTCTCTACATAACATGTTACTAAACTTAATTATCAAAATAGTTACCTAGGGATGATAGCGTAGAAAAGCTTGGGAATGTTGTCGTCGTTCTGACCGTGGCTTTAAGGCCTTGCTCCAAGTTTGTCAGGCAACCTTGTACAAGGTTACATTCGATGAAAGAATTTTCTCTCGGTTCGGAGAGAACAGAAACACTTTCTAACTTCTGTGAAAGTGAGCATATCCTTTGAGATATATTTCTAACTTCAACTTGATACTGTAGACCATCACATTCAGAAGTAACCTTTAAAATTTGAAAATAAATGTAAATATTAAAAAACTTTGTGTCTTCTTCATTTAATTTTAGGCTAAGGCTATATGTTACTTCAGTTAAAGGAAAACAGTTAAATGGTAAAATCTTATTAACATCGATTACAGGAAAACAACAACATTAATTTTTAAAATTGAATGAAATCCCTGATACAAGAGGATGATACAATGCATGCATATTATTAAAAATAAGGTAAATATTAATTATTTGAGCCGTTTCCTTTCCTTTTACTTTTAACTTTTCCTTTGGCAGAGGAGTAAAAAAAAACAGAGATAGCATAAGAAAATTAAAAAAAAAATGTATATACATATAGCCAATACCTTGTAATCGCTTGCGTTCTCCAGTTAACGACAACCAACCAAGGATCACTAGCAGCCGATGTAAAGCAGGAAATCCCTGTACAAGAACGTCCTTGAAGACCAGGGTTGTCCAAATGCTTGATTAATGA
>NW_027105939.1:0-323 GCF_000696795.3 Halyomorpha halys
ATTATAATAAATTATTTATTTTAACTATTTTAATTTCGGAAAATGTACACTCATATATAATGATTTAATAAGGAAATTTGAGAGATACAAAATACACTACCAAATTTACAAGATTTTGTGGACTTAAATTATCTATTTCTCAAAGAAAAATTGTAATTTATGGAACAAATAACTTCTTTATATAAACTAAGATACACTGCTGGGTTTATTAATAAAGTTTAGGGTTTGCGTTTGTTAATAAAGTTTATGGCCCAGGAATCAGGAATCCAATGGCAAGAACACTTGACTTCATTAAAAAAAATGAATTACAACACCTAAATTTA
>NW_027105939.1:4268-4968 GCF_000696795.3 Halyomorpha halys
AATATAAATGGTTGTAAACTATTCCTCAACTAAAGCAGCTCTACAAAGTTGGGCGAAATGTCGGAATATAAATGGTTGTAAACTATTCCTCAACTGAAGCTGCTCTACAAAGTTGGGCGAAACGTCGGAATATAAATGGTTGTAAACTATTTTTGAATTCTTAGTATTTTTAATTTGCTGAATTGAAATGTTGCCCCCCCCCCTGGAAACAATCGAAGAATTAAAATCAAAATGTATTAGAATTAAGATAAATAGTTGACCATTTATAATTGCTTGAAGGGATGGCGCGAGTGGTCACGGAAAGTGGAATATGCACCCACATTTTCCTACAATCAAATGTTTTTCAATATATGAAAAAATAATAATAATATGTCTACCTAATTCTCATGTCAGTAGAGGACTGCTATCAGGTAGGTTGCTATGTAGTTAACTATATTTAAAGGTTTGAGAATAAATTTTTATATTTAATTTATCTGATTAGTCGTTTGAGAATGAAATCTATAAATGCAGGAGAAATCTTTGAAACATAAGAGTGTATTAGAATAGCTTCCTCGCCATTACTATGGATTAGGTAATATGTAGATATAAATAATTATTAATATTACAATTAGGTAAACTATATTAATTTTCATGAATATCTTAAAGTTCATTAATCTCTTCTGGAAAAGTCCATGTTAACAAAAATCAGTTATGTTAAGTT
>NW_027105939.1:8969-9387 GCF_000696795.3 Halyomorpha halys
TTTTGATAGTTATTATTATCTTTGATAGTAATTATCAAATCATAAAAAATATGAATAATGATGAAAAGATAGTATAGGTAGGCTTTGATAGTAATTATCAAATCATAAAAGAATATGAATAATGATGAAAAGATAGTTGTCCGTGGATAATATATATAAAGAGAAGAAAATGGTTGGGAGTGCGGTTAGAAAAAAAACCCAGAAATAAGTTGACAAACATGGGCAATTTACGTTTCGGTCAGAATCTAGCCTTCATCAGGGCTAAGAACAAAGACAAGATTATATTAACATTATATATTTTCTTATTTTATTGTTATTATTATTTATTTTTTATTTATTGGTTATCTTGTTCTTTGTTCTTAGCCATGATCAAAGCAAGAAATCCTGTCCTAAACGCTGGCACGTTTAAATAAGTGTT
>NW_027105940.1:0-1286 GCF_000696795.3 Halyomorpha halys
TGAAAAGAACTAAAGAGGAAGAGAATAAAAAAGAAGATTTAAGTGGGATGCAAAGTGGGTGCTAGCACGGGATTGAGAGGCTTGGTTTGTCTTGACAGAGGCACTTCCACCCTGAAAAGAACTAAGGAGTAAGCTAATAAAAAAGAAGAAATAAGTGGGATGCCAAGTGGGTGTGATAGAGAGGCTTGGTTTGTCTGAACAGAGGCACTTCCTCCCAGAAAAGAACTAAGGAGGAAGGGAATAAAAAAGAAGAAATAAGTGGGATTCCAAGTGGTTGCCCTCTCGGGTTTGAGAGTCTTGGTTTGTCTGAACAGAGGCACTTCCACCCTGAAAAAAAACTAAGGAGGAAGAGAATAAAAATGAAGAAATAAGTGGGATGCAAAGTAGGTGCTAGCTCGGGATTGAGAGGCTTGGTTTGTCTGAACAGAGGCACTTCCACCCAGAAAAGAACTAATGAGGAAGAGAATAAAAAAAAGAATTAAGTGGGATGCCAAGTGGGTGCTGGCTCGGGATCAAGAAGCTTTGTTTGTCTGGACTGAGGCACTTCCACCCTAAGAAGAACCTAGGAGGAAAATAATAAAGATGAAGAAATAACTGGGATGCCAAGTGGCTGCTGGCTCAGGATTGGGAGTGTTTGTTTGTCTAAACTGAAGCACTTCTACACTGAAAAGAACTAAGTAAGAAGAGAATAAAAAAAAAGAAATAAGTGGGATTCTAAGTGGGTGCCCTCTCGGGTTTGAGAGTCTTGGTTTGTCTGAAATGAAGCACTTCTACACTGAAAAGAACTAAGTAAGAAGAGAATAAAAAAGAACAAATAAGTGGGATGCCAAGTTGGTGCTAGCTCGGGATTGAGGGGCTTGGTTTGTCTGAACAGAGCCACTTCCACCCTGAAAAAAACAAGGAGGAAGAGGTTAAAAAAGAAGAAATATGTGGGATGCAAAGTGGGTGTTTGCTCGGGATAGAGAGGCTTGATTTGTCTGGACAGAGGCATTTCTACCTTGAATAGAACTAATGAGGATGAGAATGAAAAAGAAGAAATAAGTGGGTACTGGCTCGCGATCAAGAGGCTTGGTTTGTCTGGACAGAGGCACTTACAACCTAAGAAGAACTTAGGAGGAAGCTAATAAGAAAGAAGAAATAACTGGGATGCCAAGTGGGTGCAGGCTCGGGATTAAAAGTCTTGGTTTTTCTAAACAGAGGCACTTCCACCCTTAAAAGAACTAATGAGAAAGCAAATAAAAAAGAAGATTTAAGTGGGATGCAAAGTGGGTGCTAGCACGGGATTG
>NW_027105940.1:1421-7354 GCF_000696795.3 Halyomorpha halys
CCTGAAAAGAACGAAGGAGGAAGGGAATAAAAAAGAAGAAATAAGTGGGATTCAAAATGGTTGCCCTCTTGGGTTTGAGAGTCTTGGTTTGTCTGGACAGAGGCACTTCCACCCTAAAAAGAACAAAGGAGGAAGAGAATAGAAAAGAAGAAATAAGTGGGATGCCAAGCGGGTGCTGACTCGGGATTGAGAGGCTTGGTTTGTCTGGACAGTGGCACTTCCACCTTGAAAAGAACTAAGGAGGAAATATTATAAAACATATGTTTTAATTGACACAAAAATACTAAACGAAGTAAATTCAATAATATCATATGCTTGAACTCCAGCTAGTTCATTAGGTTTGCAATAATCTGTACAGGACATTGAGTTCTGTAGAGTAAATTGACTTTTAAGTATAGTGAACTCTTATATTAGTACATGTCATTAACAGTACATTTGGTTTTGATCAAATATTCATTCTTACTATGTAACCATACACTTCGCTGTTACAGATATTTCAATGACAATTAAAGTTACCTCTTTTTTCATGTAGATTGGATATTTCAAGTTTTGATAGAATGCTCCAGAATCATAAATAAATATTTAATGCAATTTTTGATGTGAAGTAATCTTGAAAAAAAAATAGGGATACAAGCTGCTTCTATAGTTACGTGTTGTTTCATAGCAGAACTCCTGTTTAATTTGTTATTATTGTATATTTTTTGTTTTGGAACCTAAAAAAGACTATTACTGGATATTAAAACCTGTAGTGTAACAATTTCAAATTATAATAAAGTTTAGTCAAAAATCATCAAATGATATTGCAGACCCTGTTGCCTAATAGTATCAATGATTCGCTTTAGTGAATAATAAATTAATATAAATTATTATAATAATAAATTATTCACCCTCCGGTAGAGTTCGGCTTTATCTTACTTAATCTGGTTCGAAGGTCGCCAGCTAAATAAGCCCAAGGAACTTGAAATTTCCGTCCAGCCGGATTTAATCCTTTTAACCTCAGTGTCGGGATGAGGGTAATTTAACCATCCCAGATTAAAAGACTCTTTTTGTTGAATTTTATATATTTCTTACTTACAATGTGTCTCTTCAGTTTTTATTTATAAATAAGAAAATACTATTAAAAATTGATGTACAGAAGAAAAACAGAGTTGAACGATGTTTTTTCTATTCAAACTAAGATTCAATACACATCTCCCGAAGCCCAACAAGGTTTTTTACTATATCTTCTTCGGTTTTGAAATAATGGACCCGAGAGATGAAATTTCTATTTACTTTTTATTTTGGAGTAATAAGAATAATAATGTGAACCACAACAAACCATGAAGGTAGAGGAGTTCAGTACTTTGCAAGGAAAAAACAGCATATTTTGAATAACGTTGAATAATCACCAAGAAGTGATTTTTTCATGATTACGTTCAACCATCAGTTTTTCGCCCAATCAAGGGTACCCACTCTATGAAACTGGCAGAACTCCGGAAACCCACAGGATTGATTCACGGCTACAGTAACAAAATAAATTATTCTCTGCCACAATCCGATTCAAACCCGGGTCCATTGATTTAGTAGACCAGCGCCTAACCACTCAGCCATCCAATTCCCATTTCATTTTGGAATATGTCTGTATATTTGTTAACGCGTCAAGAGCTCTAAAACATAGAAGTTTTAGCAAGTCAGATAAATGTTGTGATGTAGTAGAATTTTATCAGATTATATCCTTTTAAATTTAATTAACAGATATGTTACATTAGTTTTCTTAAAGTTCTACTATTTCTTAACAGCTTATCTTCACCTGACTAAGGAGGCATTCATACCGTAGATACACTCTGCCTCAGTCGCTAGTGGAATGTCTATCCAGCATCCTGATGACTCAAGCTTCCACACTAACATAGCACGTGTCAGTGTCATGTAATGTAGCTGAAGTGTATGAAAGAAATACCAACACATTCGTACTTGAATACAGATAACAAAGTACGATTAATATCTGGTGAATGCGAACGAAGCGCAATGAGAGCTGTCAAGCGAACTTGCAAAACGAAGATTCGACAAAGTTGCTGGCTGAAAACACCAGCCGGCTGGTTCTCGAGTTGCTAGTGTCACTAGCATCTAGATTTCGAAACTCATTTGCAACCTCCGTGTGTAAGCGCTCTTCAAAAACATAATCTAGCGGTAAAGTTGTGACTTGTCACTTTTGTCTAAATGTCCGAATATGTGGTGTAGAGGCACGGATGGCGATGATTAGATTCCTAAGGAGTTGTAATGTTTGTAGTGAAAATTTCATTATATCACCTTACATCCAGGCTGGAGCCATACCAGCCTTTCACATTTCACAGGACACAACTTTATACAAATTATTACCAAGGCTATACAACTAGAACAACAGGTCTACTTGAAGAGTAGTTACTGGATTATTTCAGGACACAACACCGCAGGTTTATTTCTTTGAAAAAAAAAAATTTCCCTCCTTTTTGGCGTAGTGCTCAAAATCTTGAAAAATACCCAGTGTGCGATAAAAATGAAAATCCCTTATTTAAAGTAGAATAAATTTAGTAATATTTGATCCCTAATGGGACTGTTTATGTTCAATATTTTCCGAAATAAGATTTTTAAACACTATTAGTTGTTACGGCTAAATTCTGAGATATCTTTACTAGCCTTCCATACCTGTGTCGAACGATGGAACAATAATTTGATTAAAATGTTTCTTCCTCAGAGACATATACATTTTTTAATGATGAAACAGAACAAGTTTCTACAACCCAGGGTTACAATCAAGCTCTATAGGAATAGCATTGATATTCGACGAATTCGACGGTTCGTCGAAGGACGTGGCATGAATAAACAGGGTTGCCGAACCACCTCCTGTATTTATAGGCCCCCAATAATGTCATTGTTCCAGATCAGATAGGCATTGGTTCCAGGAATCATGGAAGACAGGCCTTGATGATGTCCTCTTTATCCTGAATATGTTTGTTATATATGATGTATGTAACGTAATGTATGTCAGCTAATGTTAGATGCTTATTTACCATTTTGCGAACCTTGTTATTTTACGCTAAAATTTAAGCTATTAGTTTAATGTATAAAGGCAACTTAAATTATTAAATAAATATGATATTAGTATGTTATGCTCCACAAATCGATTATTGGACCATATGATTTTTATTAAGTCAAAAAAACAAAACAACTACTTTTTTTTGTTTTTTATACTAAAAAATACAGACAGATGACATCTAACCGTCTTACTGTGCACACACATATCGTCTCCTTTTGTCTACTCACTACGCACTCGTTGTTGCCAGCCAGCATCCTGGCCATCTCCGTCATCTACATCATTTTAGCCACGGCGGGCGAACTACTTCAACTCATCCTCCAAGAGGACAAGGCAGGTGGACGTACTACCTTTTGTCGATCTACTTCCACGAGAATATCCACTCAGAACAACCACAACCGGGAACATTTACTCAGGACAACAACCACAACCAGGGCCCAATTAATCACCGGTGATATAAGACTTTTTTTCTCTTTTGTTCAATTAATTTAATTTTGTAATAGTGTTGAGGTTTCTTTTTTTCTTCTCTAGTTTGTATATTTTGTGTTCCTTTTTATTATGTTTACTTATTTAAAAATACAAAAATAACAAAGTTCGGCTATTCTTTTCTTTTCACGGTTGGACTAGTAAAAGTTCCTTTTGAACCCCTACCTGCCGTAACATTTTGGTCCTCCGGGCCGGAACTGCGCCAGCTTAAATTATTTTAGCCACAAAATGGGTTCAATGGGTAGGTAGGGGTTCAAAAGGAACTTTTACTAGTCCAACCGTGAAAAGAAAAGAATAGCCGAACTTTGTTATTTTTGTATTTTTAAATAAGTAAACATAATAAAAAGGAACACAAAATATACAAACTAGAGAAAAAAAAAAGAAAGCTTAACATTATTACAAAATTAAATTAATTGAACATAAGAGAAAAAAAGTCCATCAACGGTGGTTAATGGGGCCCTGGTTGTGGCTGATGTCCTGAGTGGATGTTCTCCTGGAGGTAGATCGACAAAAGGACTCAAGGATTCAAGGAAGTCCGCCCGCCGTGACTAAGATGGTTTAGCTGGCGAAGATGGCCAGAATACTGGCTACTACGAGTGCGTAGTGAGGAGAAAATGGAGAAGAAATGTGGATAGTAGTAGTTGTAGGAAATGTATGAGTGCAGTAGTTGTCTATCTATTTTCAGTTTAAAAAACAAGACAGTAGTTTTTTGTTTTTTGACTTAATAAAAATTATATGTTCTAATAATCAATTTGTGGACCAGATGTTAGCCGCGACACCCACTGTTCAAGTTAGATTCTTGAAACAATCAGACTTTGCCTACCAAACAACAATACATGAATTGAAATGCGTATTGCTAATTTAGATTTTAATTCCGGGACTGCTTCACAAATTCCATGAATTTTCTACCGCTACATACTTTCTCATTTTCCTTTCCTTTCTCACTAGTAGATTATTCAAACTAAACCTCAATGGTTCCTACTCATCTCTCTTCTCTAAGTCCGCTGGTGTTCCTGTAGGTAGTATCCTCGGTTCTGTCTTCGAATCAGCTCAATATATCGCAACTCATCTTTACACTGTCTTCACCCGGTATGCCATTGACACATGTGTGCTCTCAGTTAATAATATTCCGTTAATTACAACCTAAATTCTTCAATCCCATCTCACAACCATGAAAAATTGCCTTGAAACTGAGGGGTCAAAATCCCATCAAATTAACTTTATCGTAAACCTACGTAATTCTTCAGAGCATTCTTTAAAGAATATTACACATATCCCCGTAAGGATATCATTTATATCTAGTTCTCATCAGTCCAATGTAAAATCATTATTTATTTTCTACTTTTTACTTTTTTTTTTTTGCCTATTTTTTGTGTAGTCATGGCGGTGAGCTGCAAAGTAGTCCAAAATCTCAGCCTTGATAGTTCTAATTTGAACCAAAAATATATGAAAAAACATAAGCTATAAGTTTTTTTACAATAAAAAATTATAATAGGAAAAAAATTATATTTAAAAAAAAAATACGAAATTCATAAGACAGACATATTACAAATCATTATAACAGAATACTTATGAGAACATAGAATGAAAACATTACAGCTTTTTTATAAAGTAGCACAATAAATGAATCTAATTTGAAAAAATAAAAGAATTATCTTGATTTTTGATCTATTTTTAAAATGTATCTCTCATGAAAAACGTAATATGTAAGATGAAAGTTATTTAATTTAAATAATGGACCCAATTAATTAAAAAAGGTCTGATTGAGATTTGTATAACTTTAATTTCCTCCCACGACTTATAATAATTTCACTAACCCTTCGCCAGTCTACAGGCATTTTTTATTATTTGAGTAACAAAAGATAATGGAGTCTTCTGATTATTGCTATAAGTTTGAAGAACGAATCTTTTAGACTAAACAGAAACGATGAAATGGAATTATTTCAGTGCCCAGATTCTGATAGTGATAGGGTAAAAATGACTCCTCTTTGTGCACTGGCTTTGAAGTAGCATTTGGATTTTCCAAGTCACTGGTGGTTACCCTTAGTGGAGGCAATGCTTCTCAAGAAGATTATTCAAATAGAAAAGAATGAGAGTGTGTATTTTAGTAATCTTATTTACTTTACTTTCTATTTTAAGTCTTGAGATAAGAAATAAATTAATAAAACAAAAAAGGTATTGAGTATCAAGATTGATATACCATGTATAAATATACCTTTGTGGGGCGATGTGTTGGAGATGAGAACTTATGTATTTAATTTCAAAATGATTTTCTTTGGGTAACCAAGTTGTAAGCCTTACTTTAACTAAGTTTTTGTTTTGCTTTTAGGACCGATGGGAACTGGAATTGGATATGTTTTTCATTATATATATTAGGAATATGTAACCAATGAGGTTC
>NW_027105940.1:7681-13612 GCF_000696795.3 Halyomorpha halys
ATGTAAAGTGTTTCTTTAAGCTCTGACACTTAATAGGTATCAAATAAAAATAATGTACCACATAAGGTCTCATTTTCTACCCTCTAAGGACATAATGAGATAATTTAGAATCTGTAGGACATTTAATATTTATTCTGCGATATTACGGACAGTAATGTTTTTACATCTAATATTTCTTTAAAGTCAGTAATATATTTTTTTGATTAAAATAATGAATTGATGTACTACAGTTTAGTATTTGGTGAAAATTATTAGTATACATTATTAAAATGATTTTTTTTTATTAATATTATTTTTTTAGAACGCTTCTACTTTTTTTATTAATAAATGTCAATCACAAAGACTAAGGAAACAACCTTACGAACAACATTTATTCAATATTTTGTAATATAAAGGTATATGATAATAACAAAAAATGATCATAGTTTTATTCTATATTTACATATATTTGACTTTTTCGTGGCCATTCTCAAACATTTTCATCCTCATCCCAATTAAGATATTAGAATTTATTTTAAACATACAACTCACAAATACTTCTGGGAGTATTATTAAAGTCGTGCCCAAACGAGTTCTGAGTAGCTCATTATGTAAATGATTTTTATTAGAATTACACAATGTATATTACGGTTTAAGGTAAGTAATGTTGAAAAAAAAACTTATTAAACTCGTTTCGACAGAAAAATTATTACATAGTTATTTTAAATATTTTTTAAGAAATTGATGAGATAAGAATTTCGTGCTAGAACATTCCGTTGAGTTCAGCTTCATCTGAATTTCATTAATTGTTCTAAATCACAGATGGTTGGAAGCACGAATTTCAAGTGAAGCTTTTGAATAAGTAAATCCTTTTCCCTGGAAATCGCTTGGGATATAGGAGAAGAGCCGTTGGGATTAATACAGGCCCACAAGAAGGTCATCCCGCAAACCGGGCATTCTGGTTTGAAGTTAGATTGACTTCCCTGTATTCGGAGCGTTCGTAGTGATTCATAATACCGAAGGGAAGATATAGTTTTCAAAACTTTCCAAATACTTTGCTCTTGTTTATTCAAAATGTTAACGAAACAAGACAAATGGTGTACGTGAGCCTAAACAAACAAACCAAGGAACGGTTTCAATTTTCTATTTGATTGTTTCATTTTAGTGATATTTTATACTTCCTCCGTTTGAAGAAGATGGCTTCTTGGATTCGCCTATGTATTGGTAATTTATCTTTATTATATATTTATTGTTTTTATCAACAACTTTTTAATATTTTTAAAACTAACTTCAAACAAAGTTTTCAAAATGTATATGCATTAATTACTTGAGAATAATATTTAAAATTCTTTTTCCACTGTTTTCTTTTAGGATATTTTTACTTTTACTCAATTATATACGTAATATATAGTTGGGAGTATTGCAATCGTCAAAAAAATCACATTTAAATAGTTTATAAAATTTATGATTATTGATATATTATTTATGAATATTGTGATCTTGATTTAAAAATCCCTAAAGAGTTTTTATATTAAGCTAAACATTGAGAGGATCTAGTAGTTTGGTACATTTACAACCTATTCTTGGTTTTATACCAAAAAAGTCCTTTGACTAGTTTTGAAAGAGCTTTTTTGGTAATAACAATGATAGATAATAAAACCATTGGTGCATTTACAACGTTTTAAACCAAAGAAGTTCTTTGACTAGTTTTAAAAGAGCTTTTTTGGTAATAATCAAAAGATGATAAATCCAGCAAACTTCAAAATTCACAGAGAAGTTTAGCTAGGATGAAAAATTTCCTTGGATGGTTTGAGAACGAAGGTTCTGATATTAAATATATTAATAATTATTGAATATCAATCACAAAGACTAAAATTAAAATTACTGATGTAAAGTGTTTCTTTAAGCTCTGACACTTAATAGGTATCAAATAAAAATAATGTGCTACATAAGGTCTCATGTTCTACCCTCTAAGGATATAATCAGATAATTTAGAATCTGTAGGAGATTTAATATTTATTCTGCGATATTACGGACAGTAATGTTTTTACATCTAATATTTCTTTAAAGTCAGCAACATATTTTTTTAGGAGTATTGCGATCGTCAAAAAAATTAGAATTCGATTCTCTGACGGACAAACATGTTTTATGGAGTACAAATGAAAAAGTTTTACAGGAATAGGTTTACGCAACAACGAAAATCCACACGAGACTGAATTTACATATTTTATTAAATTTACACACTCAGTAGATCTGAGATGTTACATAAACTTTTTCCTAACAATGGACCTACCTCAAGAGCAACTTTATCTTAGCTTAAGTTGTAGAACGTAATGAAGAGTGAGGACAATCCCTTAACTAAAAGCTATTTCAACTGTTAAACTAGCTTCTTCGTGCGTTTTTCTTTCCAACAATCTGATAAATACATTTTTAATTTAATGGCACCATCGTTATTAATAAGTTAGATTTTTAGCTTCACTTAAATTATATAAGAAGATTTTTGTGGACAGGCTCATTGTGAAGTTCATTAGAAGAAAATATTGCCGCAATGAACAATATAGAAATATCTGTTCTGAAATGAGGGAGTACGGATTTGAACTCGAAGTAGAATAATTGGTAGGTGAAAGTTATGTGACGTGATTTTGTAATTTATGATTACATATTAGAAAATGTAACTCGTAGGTAGATGGTTACGTAAGGTAACTCGTATAAGTATATGGTTTCTTAGGAACTGCAAATAAAAGTTTAACTGTTGTAGAGCTTTTAAAGTAAAAGGGAACTTGGACTGCTGAACAGCGGGCCTAGTGATGTATATATTATTTTCTACTATTATTTCGTTACTTACTAACTAAGCAGACTTACTACTAATCTGTTTGCCAGCCATCCAATTGTTTTTTATGTTGCTGTTCCAATTAACATATTCTAGAACTGTCTCCTACTTAATATTTAATACAAATTTTTTCTTCTAAAACATCAAAATTTATTAAACAAATGAAATGTTGTAAAGTAGAATTGAAATTCCTAAATTATTTTGTACTTAATACAAATTTTCGTTTCCATATTAAAAATAAATTATTATTTATTATTTATGAAACCCAAGAAAGTATTTTGTAATAAATAATCTATATAATATAAGATTTCTTATAACGCGTTTTGTGAAAAGTATATATCCCCTACACCGTGCATTGCGTGTACTACATAGCCTCTACCCCGTGGCTATTTCCAAATTATATCAATAGAAAATTTGCGATTGAAGCATTAATAAATTTAGCGATTACTTCAAAGATAGAATGGTTTAAATAAATAATAAACTTAAGACTGAAATAAATCATTTTATCATAAATTGGATCATGTTTGCAAAAATATGTCTCTACATTTTCTTTTAAATATTTAATTATTGGGTTCATTTTTAATTCGCATGCTGTTAAGGTCCAATCAGTAAAACATAATATTTATTATTTAAATAGTATATTAAAAATAATGGAACACCGTTTGAAGAATTAGCACCTCAACAAGAACAACAAGAATGGACAATGCCTGTCAGACATTGATCGTAAACGTGTTCTGGTTTCCTGGACAATGATGGAGTGTCTGATTTCACAGGGCAGATATCATCCTCGTTCCAACAGCAATTTTCATTTAGGCGCATTTCATTGAATAAATGATGAATTTACTCTGAACACAATATAATATAACATGCTGCTCATCGCGGCTTTTTGACTGACAAGAAATGCCGAACGCCGAACATGTTCAGAATAATAAAAGTTATTTTGTTTGTAGAGAGCGAGATTTTTTTCCCTCTGACAGAATCCGCTCAATTTTTTTTCCTATTTTATGCGTTAATGAAAAATTATATTATTTTACCTACTTATTTGTTAAATATGAGTTTTTTCTTTTGCAATTAAAACTACACATTCAACAGTAATTAACAACTAGAGAATATGTCCTGAAATACTTCAGAACAAAAAAAAAAAACATTGAATAAATATGTGTGATTATTTGGCTGTGGAGAAGTCTTTAAAAATACCAGAATTACCTAAACTCTAGTAATAAGACTACCAGTAGTGTATACTGGGGAAAATTCGCAAACGATTCAAAAATTGTTGTTAGTTGTATCTGAAGCTATGCAATTATTTCCTCTGGTATACTCAGCCTTACAGTAATCTACTTGACCTTGACAGTAACCTAGTGACTCGCTTGTAACAATAGCTTCACTTGTTTAAGGAGGTCTTTCATATTTTGCATTTTAGGGAATGGTATACACACCCGAGCAACCTGAATGGTTTCACTCTAACATCATGATTAGTACTGTCAATTATTTTTGTGGTCACCATTATGTTACAATGTATTTTTCAGATTTATTTCTAATTGGTGTACAGAAGCTTCGCAGTTTTAGTTCGGTTGGGCAAAAATAGGTATTTTTTTTTTTAAACTGTTATATCACTGATCAAGTTAGGAATGTAATCAATACTGTTTTGAAGTAAAATAACAAATATAAATTGAACTTTTTAACTCAATAAAGTTGACATTTTCTTATTTCAACTATTTTTTGTAAAATAAAAACTATTGAAAAAATGTTTTGTTTTTTTTCCTGCATTTACCTTAGGTATAACATTTTTAAATACTACAAGAACTAAAAAACAATTACAGTAAAATCAATATTATTGCAAAACTATTATTATTATTATGTAATCCGTATTATATCCAAGAAGTTATGGGGAGGGGGAGATCAAGTGTAACGAAAATTATTGACCTTCAAAGGGCATGAAAATCATCTAATGCATTTTTGTGAAACAATTCACAGTACGGTTTCAACAAAAACTCTCCCATCACCATTACAAATTATGCACGTATAATTTTTTGCTCATTTCCTCTCAGTGGTGAGAGGAGGGCTAGAGCAGTGGAAGTCAATCCCGCTCTCGACATAATGGTACTGAAGCAATTCACCACAGGAGACCAGGCGGCATGCTATATCGGATGGTAGAGTTGCATTCGCCCAGGTTTCAGCAAATACGCCGCCTTGACAGGCCAATGTAAATGTTAATATTGAAGATAATATAGCAGCTGTGGAGGCTGTCGCACTTAGTTATAGAAGTGTGATAGTCTGTTCCGATACCAATTCATGGAGCACGGCCTGGGGTTCGGTCCACACTGATGCCAGAGGTAGACTGCTAGAATAGAGCGTGGCGAGGTGTCAACTCGTCGTTATGAACGAGTCCTCTGGTCCCACATTTGTCGGAGCTAGGGGCCAGAGTTGGATAGACGTCACACTTACCACTGCTCCCATAGCGAAGCGTATTGTGGACTGGACTCTAAGGTCAGATACGAGCTCCGACCACCGGGTCATAGCCTTCAGTGTGGTGGAGGAGGTAGGTGGTGCCCTAGGTGATGAAAAGGGCTTTGTGACCCGATCGGCGAACTAGAGAGCATTTGCCTGTGAACTGGAGGGAGTACTGGCTGATCAAGAATGGGAGGAGATGATGCCGATAGATGAGGAAACAGAAATTGACCACAGGATGGCAATGCTAACGGGGGCCATGCTGAAGCGACTGGTATTGTCTTACAACGCCGTAGGGCGGGAGAACGTCCGGTCCCATGGAGGACGCCGGGCCTGATTCAACTCAAGAAAGAATATTAAAGGGCCAGGCGTTGGTACCAGGATTGCAGACACAATGAGAGGAGACCTGCACTCGAAGAGGAAGCTAAACATAGAGTATATGTAAACGGAGTGCGACATCAGAAGAAGAGGTCCTGGGGTGAGTTCATTGATGAGGAGACAGATAAGAATCCCTGGGGTATCCCTTACAATTAGAGCCTTTTAATTTTGAATACTTATTCTAGCTTCAACTGCCTGAGAAATTGTTCTGGAGAGCAGGTCCGCTGTCCAAAATATTTTATTCTTATTTAACTATTCTTGTGACAGGACCCCAAGAAGTGAAAGGTATCTTCGGT
>NW_027105940.1:13662-15703 GCF_000696795.3 Halyomorpha halys
AATTGTTCTGGAGAGCAGGTCCGCTGTCCAAAATATTTTATTCTTATTTAACTATTCTTGTGACAGGACCCCAAGAAGTGAAAGGTATCTTCGGTTTCATTGCAGTTACAGACCTGCCATTTCCGGTACCAATAAACTTTCTTTTTTATCACCTTCTTTGCCAGGATATGAGACAAGAGGAAACTCGGCTTCTCAGAACTTAATATAATGGAAGTATTTTTCAATGTAAAGGAGTATATCTAGGCGATACATGTTTCCTGAACTGAAATATAATCATGCGTATATCTGGGGAGGCGAAGTTATTTTTTTAATAAAATACTTTTTGAATTTTAGTGGTTAATTACTCTTGTACTTTAATTCTATCGATTTTCTGTATCCTCGTCGTATTTCATAGAAATCAGAAACAAACAGGAAAGATACGTTGAACTTTCATATCTGCTAAGCCATAACTCGCATAATTTAAACTGCAGTGTCAACATCATATCGTCCCAGATCAGAGATAGAAAGGAAAGCAGATACTGAATCTGAGTAAACGTTTGTTTCTAAATGAATCTATTTCGAATCGACAACTCGTCGCAATCTCTCAACTGATTCAGGCCACTATTATACTTTGGCTTTATGTCTAAATTCAATTCTGAGGTGGTAGTATTTCATAGATATTTAGTAACAAAGAATAAATAGTAATAGTAAATAAAAGTTATTCTATTAAGCACTATTAGTCATTAATTATTTATTGATCTCTGTTTGATCTACACTGTATAGGAAGCAACTCTCAATGTTATTATTGTTGCAAAATGAATATTCCTCATCGAAATATAATAACACTTACTGTGAACTGGAGGGAATACTGGCTGATCAAGAATGGGAGGAGATGGTGCCGATAGGTGAGGAAACAGAAATTGACCACAGGGTGGCAATGCTAACGGGCGCCATTTCTGAAGCGAGTGTTATTGCCCTCCAACGCCGAAGGGCGAGAGAACATCCGGTCCCATGATAGGCGCCGGGCCTGATTCAACTCAAGAAAGAATACTACAGGGTCAGGCGTAGGTACCCTGATTGCAGACACAATGAGAGGAGACCTGCACGCGAAGAAGAAACTAAAAATAGGTATAAAGTATATGGAAACGAAGTGCGACACCAGAAGAAGAGGTCCTGGGATAAGTTCATTGATAAGGAGACTGATAAGAATCCCTGGGGTATCCCTTACATTGTGGCACTGGGCAAAGTCAGGCCTCTACAGTTAATGGCGGCTATCAGAGAAGGGGTGCCCAGGCAACCACTCCGGAGAAAGCTGCGAAACTATATATTGATTATACACACCCTAGGGACGATCCCTCCCAGGATAGCGCAGAAGACAGCTTGGTGAGACGCACAACGGAATACCCAGCTGGTACCGACCTATGTCTACCATGGGATATAGATATATGGGATCTTTGTCTTGCCGTGGACCGACAGAGGATTGGGAACGCTCTAGGACTCGATGGCATAGATGCTGCAATCCTCAAGTATAGTACCCCTTATATTGAGGATGGCATGTTGGGGATATTCAACGAGTGTTTAGATTAGGGGTACTTTCCTAGCAAATGGAGGATTGCACACTTGAGACTGCTGTACTCTGATTAAAAAACATATAGACAATGGAAAGATATCTGTCTGCTGAAGTCTGTGTGCAATTTCAACAAATAACAAAACTAAAAAAAAAAAAAATTATATGCTTTGAAATGTTATATACTAGTGAAAAGTTTTAACAGGTCAATAATTTAAAATAACAATACAGACGTTTAAGAGAAACAAATCAATAGTAACAAACAGTGGTATGACATTAATCCCTCTTATATTAACCAAGTGAGCTCTTTCCAGTGTAACCCGTCGTACATAGTTGCCAACAGTTCTCCAATTAGAGCCTTTTAATTCTGAGTACTTATTCTAGCTTCAACTGCCTGAGTAATTGTTCTGGAGAGCAGGTCCGCTGTCCAAAATATTTTATTCTTATTTAACTATTCTTGTGACAGGACCCCAAGAAGTGAAAGGTATCTTCGGT
>NW_027105940.1:16385-16921 GCF_000696795.3 Halyomorpha halys
CTTAGTGAGTTAGTGAGTCATTACAGTTCGGAACCAGAGTTCAAAATATTTTATTCTTATTTAACTATTCTTGTGACAGGACCCCAAGAAGTGAAAGGTATCTTCGGTTTCATTGCAGTTACAGACCTGCCATTTCCGGTACCAATAAACTTTCTTTTTTATCACCTTCTTTGCCAGGATATGAGACAAGAGGAAACTCGGCTTCTCAGAACTTAATATAATGGAAGTATTTTTCAATGTAAAGGAGTATATCTAGGCGATACATGTTTCCTGAACTGAAATATAATCATGCGTATATCTGGGGAGGCGAAGTTATTTTTTTAATAAAATCCTTTTTGAATTTCAGTGGTAAATTACTCTTGGACTTTAATTCTATCGATTTTCCGTTTCCTCTTCGTATTTCATAGAATTAGAAACAAAAAGGAAAGATCCGTTCAACCTTCATATCTGCTAAGCCATAACTTGTATAATTATGAGAGATAGTTGACCGTGGATGATAAATGAGGAGAAGATGGTTGGGGGTGCGGTCAATGAAA
>NW_027105940.1:18356-20058 GCF_000696795.3 Halyomorpha halys
AGCTAATGTATTTGTTTATACTTTCTTTTATATTTTTTATTTTTCTATACTTACTGTGGTTGTTACCTTGTTTTGTTTTTAGCCCTGAAGAAGGCTAGAAACTCTAGCCGAAACGTCGGCACATTAAAATAAGTTAGTCATACTTATTTGTGTTTCATTGACCGTACCCCCAACCATCTTCTCCTCATACCTCGCATAATTTAAACTGCAGTGTCAACATCATATCGTCCCAGATCAGAGATTGAAAGGAAAGCAGATACTGAATCGGAGTAAATGTTTGTTTCTAAATGAATCTATTTCGAATCGACAACTCGTCGCAATCTCTCACTATTATACTTTGGCTTTATGTCTAAATTCAGTTCTGAGGTGGTAGTATTTCATAAAAAAGAATAAATAGTAATAGTAAATACAAGTTGTTCTATTCAACACTATTAGTCATTAATTATTTAGTGATCTCTAATTGATCTACACTGTATAGGAAGCAATTCTCAATGTTATTATTGTTGCAAAATGAATATTTCTCATCGATATTTAATAACACTTACTGAAAGCCATTGTGTTCTTATTTCTATTTCTACCGCGATCTCATAATAATTGATTCTCTGTAATGCCACAAATCGTCAATTAATTGTGGGTTTTAATCCATCGTGCCTGGGGAATCGTTTAGCATCTATTCAATTAGTTTATAGATTTATGTTCTTTAAGTTAAATTTCAATTGGAGTTTTACTTCCATTATTATTGTCATATATTATTGACATTCATAAGGTTACACTATATGAGGGGCTTATCTGCAAAACTCACATCCTTCACTTCAACAAAGTGTTAGGTAAAAACATAAAAATTGCCTTAAAGAAAAGGTTTTCAAATTTGTATTTTTCATTCTTGAGAAATAAAATACAAGTTTAAAAACCTTGTTTTATTGAAATTAGAGATTTATCTTGATTAGTATACATGATAATGAAGCGATGAAAGTATGATTGGCAGTTAAGACCTTCGTTTGGGATAGATCTGTTAAACTAGTCCAAGAAATAGTAACCTTGAGGTAAGCCTTCAATCAATTACTTGCTTAATTATTGAAGTTTCATTAACAAAGCATAAGTGGTTGAAAAGTAAAAGATGACCTCTTATCAAGCCAATAAGTTGTATGTTAGCGCCTGAAATTGATAGAATCTTTCTAAAATACTGTTCTGAATTAAGATACATGAATATTTATATTCATGAATAATAAAGAATAGAGCAACATGAAAACTATAAATGGACTTGATTCCATTAGACCTGTTATTTCAAAATCTATACATTGATTTTCAAAACAAAAATTCCAGGACAAGAAGCGAGGTAAAATAGTTCGTACATTAAACATATTCTGATATGTTACAAATAACTAATAATAGATAGATTCGTAATATTTTAGTTGATATATGTTAACGCCATAATATAATTACGTTGAAAATAATAGTGAATAGTATTTTTAGTATTTAGTTTTAAAACTATAAAACTAAATACTAAAAATACTTATAAAATAGTTATATAGTTTTATTAGTATTTAATTTAGTTACATTTATTTTTATTTGTATAGTTTTCTTTAGATTTAGTTATTTGAAAAGAAAAACGTGTAATTATATTTGTTTGTAATAATGAGTAATAGATACAGTTGCTAGGGGTGATCATTGTCGCTAAGAGGTTGCCTAGCAACGGACCATC
>NW_027105940.1:24067-33111 GCF_000696795.3 Halyomorpha halys
TGGCCCTGGTAGCGTCATTAGCAGCCCTGTCTGCGTTCATTTTGTCGGCTTGCCTAACACCACACGACTGTTGGATATTCGGACCATCAATGAGCCACTACACCAACTCTGGACCATTGCAGCGATTTATTTAGCAACAAGAGCTACACATCTCGGCAGCACTCTTCTCCTGACCTATCGGAGTGGACCAACCTTTTAGTCGAGCAGTATTTGTTTTACATATTTATATTGTTTGTAAATTTGTCTCTTTTGTTTTCTTAATTTATTTATCCAATTTTATTTTTATCTGTAAGGCCTTTTTATTTTTGCTTGTATGTTTTATTTATGTTTGTTTTTAGTTTTGTTTTTTTACCATGTATAAATTGAACCAAATAAATGTTTAATCTGAGCCAGTTTGTTTCTTGTTCATTTATAAAGCCTTCCAACAAAAAGACATAGTCGATTTGAGGTGGCTTTAACATAATTTGGTCCTCCGGGCCTTGGATTAAACATTTATTGGTGTATAACATTATATCGTCTACCATGTCTTGGATTGAACATTTATTGGTGTATAACATTATTTGATCAACCGGTCCTGGGATTGAACAATTATTGGTAATATAACATAATTTTGGTCATCCGCGCCTTGTATTAATCATTTATTGTTAAATGTGTTCATAATTTTGGTCCTCCTAGGATATAGACATTTATTTGAAGTTTTGGTCATTATAATTTTATTGTTTATATTAATTGTTGTTTTAAGGTATGTAATGGGGCCCAAAGCGGATAAAAATAGAATTCACTTGTCTGAGGTTGAAGATGAGTTAGAAGATTTAGCTCAGGAGATAAAAGATACTAGGGATATTGGGTTTTCCTGCTCAGAAAATCCTGAAAAAATAAATTTATTTAAAGCTCGATTACCTAGGTTAGATAGATAGTTTTTAGTTTTGTTTTTTTACCATGTATAAATTGAACCAAATAAACGTTTAATCTGAGCCAGTTTGTTTCTTGTTCATTTTTAAAGCCTTCCAACAAAAGACATAGTCAATTTGAGGTGGCTTTAACAATATCTCTATTGAGATGATATTCATATAAACAGTCAACGTCTATAATATTAATCTACAGTAATAAGAATAATTGTTAACATAAATTAGCTAATCAATCATTAAAATTTCATTTTAACAGAGAAAACGACGCTTAAATGTTGTTTTAATAAAGTATGCCAGTATGGGATGGGTTGTTGGCCTCAGTGGGGGCGGTTTCATTCATGCTTTGGAATCAATAGTTTATTCAGAATTCGGTTTGGTTCTGTGTAAGCGTTGGACCACCATTGATATGAATTTCATTGAGAACGTTTTATTTACAATTAAACCATTTTAATACAAATAAAACCATTTTATTACGACTGAACCATTGAACTCATCTCATACCTAACTCTTAGAAGCCGAAATCCTTTGCAGACCATAAATCCTCCTTACTTTGTCACTCAAAAAATTACCATAAGGACCTCAATATTCTGTATGTTGAACAAATATCAATTCTCCAATGATAAACTCATAAATCCTCTTGTTTTGCATCTTCCTTCCACTTCAGTACCTGATGATCCTACCAATTGGTACATTCTCCACAAGACTGAATCATGCCACTGTAATATAACTCCAATCACGTTGGTATTCAGAGATTCCTCCTCTAGCTCCGATAACTTCATTTAATCATCGAGGCATTGAATTAATTAATTTGTTTTTTAGAAATGCTTAGCATTTGCTGTTCCACTGTTCTCTTAGGTGTTGAGTTCATGGGGTGCTCAGATGCTCATGAGAGCCTATGCATTTCTTTCCGTGATGTCTCAGGAGTGATCCATTGGATTGAGTTCTGGACTCCTTGGTAAAAAACGCACCTCACACCATTGTAGTTCCCCTACCAATCAGTTTAATTATGCCTCATTAACATGACGATACATTTTTTTTCTATATGACCTCCTTCCTGGTCATTTCTGGGGGTTATTTAATGATTACCACCACATTCTAGCCATGGTATTATCAAATCAAGCTTCCATTGTGATCACCATAGAAATAAAAATTGCCCTCCAGGCGGATTCGAACAGACGTCGCCTAATGAAAAACATGAAAGGAACTGAGAGAATAAAGAATGTCTGTAAAAAAAAAAAATGATTCCTTTTTTTAATTTTTTAGATTAGTAAATGTCTCATCTTATTTAATTTACCCGTAAATAGATGTAGGTATATTTGAAATGGACTATGACATAAGTTTAGAAGTAAAACTCTAAAAGGTGAGATGATACTTTTGTCTAGGAGTTTATTTGGACTATTTCATTATCATTACCACTTCATTTTTTTAGAGATAAGTTCTTTTGTATTCCCGCATAAATTCTATGCATTTGATTGTATTCAGTTCTCAGACATCCAGTGTCATTAAAATGTAATTGTATGTCGTAATTTTCACAGAGGGACACGGTTAGTTCTAGTATAATCAGAAAATTTAGTTTCTGAACTATGGTGGAGTTGATGGTCCTGAATCCATACATGATGGGATGCTTAGCATTTGCTGTTCCACTGTTCTCTTAGGTGTTGAGTTCATGGGGTGCTCAGATGCTCATGAGAGCCTACCCATTTCTTCTCGTGATGTCTCAGGAATTGAGTTCTGGACTCCTAGGAATAAAACGCACCTTACACCATTGTAGCACCCCTATCAATAACATTAATTATGCCTCATTAACATGACCATAATTTTTTTTTCTATATGACCTCCTTCCTGGTAATTTCTGGGGGTTATTTACTGATTACCACCACATTCTAGCCATGGTATCAAGCTTCCATTGTGATCACCATAGAAATTTTTTTAGAGATAAGTACTTTTGTTTTTCCACATTAATTATATGCATCTGATAGTATTCAGTTCTCAGACACTGGATCACGTACTTACAATGTGAATGTTGAGTATGACATGTATAGTCGTAATTTTCACAGAGGGACACGATTAGTTCTAGTATAATCAGAAAATTTAGTTTCTGAACTATGGTGGAGTTGATGGTCCTGAATCCATACATGATGGGACTAATGAACACATTGCTTGTTTATAATCAGACGGGCACTCAACGAATTTGCATACTAAGCATTTCCTAGTAATATACTCGTATAGCAGATTGTGAATCTAATCAAAACGAGCATTTTACCCTTATAAAGAACCGGAATAAAAAACTGCTGTATAGAAGTGAATGTATACTTTTAAAGTTTTTCACTTGTAATAAGATTAAAAAAAAAAGTCTTGTGTATTAAAAGTTAACACCACTGTAATTTTCATATTATTTTTCGTAGACGTATCTAATAGGAAGTGGGACATTGGCAAAGTACAGGAAGAGCACGATGTCGAGATAGGCTTATATAAGAAACGAAGGAATGTGGTGAGAAATAATAGTCACATATTTATGGAATTAGAGATCACCAAGGGAATAAGGCGGGGTTGCAGTGTTAGCCCACTAGAACGGCAAAGACGAGAATGAAGCCTGATGAGGCTGGGTCACAGAGAATTAACGACATTCTGCCTATCTCACACTCCTGGCTTAAACGGATGACATAGTTAATTTGGAAACAGTTGAAGAAAACCACAATAGAAATACGAATCCTTCAAGGGTAAATGGGGTTGTTGAACATAAAAGTTAATACAAGCAAAACTAAAGTAATGAAAATAGGAAGACAGGAAGAAATATGAAACTGAATAATACAACTGAGTGAAGAGGAGCTGCAGTACGTTAGAGATTTCAAGTATCTGGGGCCTAGCTATATTATTATATATTATTCTTTTCACTAATGCCAGAATGTTGGGTTCTCCAAACAGTACAATCAGCTCCTCACTTCTACTACTCTACATCCCATTCTCCGAGACTCTTCCCTATATCATTCAAAATACCTTTCTCTTCTTGGAGTTTAGCATCTCTTTCGCTGTTCTTGTCAAGGGCCGTGTTTCACACCCATAAATTGCTACTGGCCTTACGGTGCTTTTGTAGATGACCACTTATATTCATTTAGAGAGAGCCTTAAACTTCAATGTTCTTTGCAGTGAAAAGTAAAATCTATTTCTTCTGCTGTCCTCGCCTCTATTTCGGTCTCTTCATTATTGTTATCTGTAACCACGATTTGCAGATACTTAAATTGATTTAAGAACCTGCTACTGAAAGTTACTTTACTATTAACTTTCTTATCTTTTCTTGAGCATTTCATTTTCAGTCTTATTTTCATTAACCTTCTAGTTTTGCTGCTGCCTCTTTGCATTCCTGACATGTTCTTTGTAGTTCTGTTCGGGTTCTGACGGCAATGACCACGTCATCTACATATGCTAGATGTTGAGACAGCCGATTGTTAGATGGTTCCTCCTAGATTAGTTCTAATTGAGAGAATAGTTACTTCTAGTGCAATATTAAAGGAGGATCCCTTTACAAATAATTTCAGGGACAGCGAATTTTCGAGCTTAACTCGACAGATAGTATTCAGGAACGTCATTCTTACCAGTCTTACAAGTTTTCTGACATGCGTAGCTTTACCATAACATTCAAAAGTCCTATGCGCACTATAAAATCTGTACACGTTGTTATATACTCGTTTGAATTCTACAAATAAGAGATGCATGTCTATGTCATTGCCGACCTCAGAGAGAATATATGGTCAGCTGTAGATATAACGGCCGGAACCTTCCCTTATATTACACTATAATATTTCAGAGAATACTTATAATGCCGGATTACTGCCAGTACTTTATAGGTTGTGCTTAGTATAGCAGTGCCTCTATAATTGCCACAAGCCATCTTGTCTTCTTTCTTGTATACAGAAAGTATTCTGTGTATTCTGCTGCTCTTGATAAATCTTCGGACATTATTTCTTCCGTCTATATGGCCCATATTAAATCGGAAACTGTTTAGAGAAATAAATAACACATATTATTATCTCTGCACTACCTTGTCACGATATGATGACTAAAACATCTTGATTGGTCAATTTACACGACTTATTTCTTCCTTCTTAGGGGATTCTACTTCTTTTGTACCATCTGCTTCTACTTCTTTTTTATCATCTGCTTCTACTTATTTTGTATCATCTGCTTCTACTTATTTTGTATCATCTGCTTCTACTTCTTTTACGCCAACTGCATCTACTACTTTTATCATCTGCTTCTACTTATTTTGTATCATCTGCTTCTACTTCTTTTACGCCAACTGCATCTACTACTTTTGCACCATCTGCTACTACTTCATTTGCACCATCTACTTCTACTTCTTAGACGCCAAATGCATCTACTTCTTTTGCACCATCTGCTACTACTTCTTTTGTACCATCTACTTCTACTTCCTTTGTACCATTTGCTTCTACTTCTTTTGTACCATCAGCTTCTACTTCTTTTGGACCATCTGCTTCTACTTATTTTGTAATATCTTCTTCTACTTATTTTGCACTATCTGCTTCTACATCTTTTGTTTCATCTTCTTCTACTTCTTTTGCTCCAACTGCTTCTACTTCTTTTGTACCATCTGCATTTACTTATTTCGTACCATCTTCTTCTACTTATTTTGCACTATCTGCTTCTACTTTTTTTTTTTCATCTGCTTCTACTTGTTTTGCACCATCTGTTTCTACTTCTTTTGCACCACCTGTTTCTACTTCTTTTGCACCACCTTCTCTACACTGTGACTACACTAATGTTTTCATGTAGATGCAAGCTCTATTCATATATTTTCCCTCTGGTTCTTGTATTGAAACGGGCGATAACTCAGGGGCGAGATGAGATCCCCATGGTCTGTCGCTCATATAATATTAATAATAGTGTACCTTAATTGATTTTCTTTTGTGTGCCTTAATAGATTTTCTTGCCAGTATCATATAGATTTGCATGTTTTTTCCTTATTGGGAAACCCTTATGAAGTGGATATTTGGGAAGTAACAAATATATCACGTTTTTCTGTATTTATCACATATAATTAAATTACATTGAAAACTAACACAATAACCCATAGTTGCTTCTCCAGGGATTAACATTTTTATGAATAAAAGGAAATATATGCATGCTAAAAATCAGAAAGTTGTTAATAGTTCTCTCTCCAGAGCACTATATCTCGTTTCTTCTTCGGTCAGTCGTCGGCTAGCGTATGCCACCGGTCTTTCTCCGCCCTCAGCCTTCTGTGATAATACCGCCCTCAATGCATACTCACTTGCGTCCTTAGTAATGGTAAAAGGGCGCCAAAAATTTTCGAATGCGAGCTTCAGTTCCTGCTGAACTGCCTCCAAACAGTACAATCAGCTCCTCACTTCTTCTTCTACTCTACATCCCATTCTCCAAGACTCTTCCCTATATCATTCGAAATATCTTTCTCTTCTTGGAGCTTAGCATCTTTTTAGCTGTTCGTGTCAAGGGCCGTGTTTCACACCCATAAATTGCTACTGACCTTACGGTGGTTTTGTAGATTTTCACTTGTTTGTAAAATCTTCATTTGTAGATTCATTCACCTTCATTCATTTAGAGAGAGCCCTAATTTTCAATGTTCTTTGCAGTGAAAAATAAAATCTATTTCTTCTGCTGTCCTCACCTCTATTTCGGTCTCTACATTATTGTTATCTGTAACCACGATTTGGAGATACTTATATTGATTTAAGAACCTGCTACTGAAAGTTACTTTACTATTAACTTTCTTATCTTTTCTTGAGCATTTCATTTTCAGTCTTATTTTCATTAACCTTGAGGCCTAGTTTTGCTGCTGCCTCTTTGCATTCCTGACATGTTCTTTGTAGTTCTGTTCGGGTTCTGACGGCAATGACCACGTCATCTACATATGCTAGATGTTGAGACAGCCGATTGTTAGATGGTTCCTCCTAGATTAGTTCTAATTGAGAGAATAGTTACTTCTAGTGCAATATTAAAGGAGGATCCCTTTACAAATAATTTCAGGGACAGCGAATTTTCGAGCTTAACTCGACAGATAGTATTCAGGAACGTCATTCTTACCAGTCTTACAAGTTTTCTGACATGCGTAGCTTTACCATAACATTCAAAAGTCCTATGCGCACTATAAAATCTGTACACGTTGTTATATACTCGTTTGAATTCTACAAATAAGAGATGCATGTCTATGTCATTGCCGACCTCAGAGAGAATATATGGTCAGCTGTAGATATAACGGCCGGAACCTTCCCTTATATTACACTATAATATTTCAGAGAATACTTATAATGCCGGATTACTGCCAGTACTTTATAGGTTGTGCTTAGTATAGCAGTGCCTCTATAATTGCCACAAGCCATCTTGTCTTCTTTCTTGTATACAGAAAGTATTCTGTGTATTCTGCTGCTCTTGATAAATCTTCGGACATTATTTCTTCCGTCTATATGGCCCATATTAAATCGGAAACTGTTTAGAGAAATAAATAACACATATTATTATCTCTGCACTACCTTGTCACGATATGATGACTAAAACATCTTGATTGGTCAATTTACACGACTTATTTCTTCCTTCTTAGGGGATTCTACTTCTTTTGTACCATCTGCTTCTACTTCTTTTTTATCATCTGCTTCTACTTATTTTGTATCATCTGCTTCTACTTATTTTGTATCATCTGCTTCTACTTCTTTTACGCCAACTGCATCTACTACTTTTGCACCATCCGCTACTACTTCTTCTGCACCATCTACTTCTACTTCTTTGACGCCAAATGCGTCTACTTCTTTTGCACCATCTGCTACTATTTCTTTTGTACCACCTACTTCTACTTCTTTTGTACCATTTGCTTCTACTTCTTTTGTACCATCAGATTCTACTTTTTTTGCACCATCTGCTTCTACTTATTTTGTAATATCGTCTTCTACTTATTTTGCATTATCTGCTTCTAAATCTTTTGTTTCATCTTGTTCTACTTCTTTTGCTCCAAGTGCTTCTACTTCTTTTCTACTATCTGCTTTTACTTATTTCGTACCATCTGTTTCTACTTATTTTGCACTATCTACTTCTACTTTTTTTTTTCATCTGCTTCTACTTGTTTTGCACCATCTGTTTCTACTTCTTTTGCACCACCTTCTCTACACCGTGACCACACTAATGTTTTCATGTAGATGCAAGCTCTATTCATATATTTTCTCTCTGGTTCTTGTGTTATTGAAACGGGCGATAACTCCGGGGCGAGATCCCCATGGTCTGTCGCTCATATAATATCAATAATAGTGCATCTTAATTGATTTTCTTTTGTGTGCCTTAATAGATTTTCCTGCCAGTATCATATAGATTTGCATGTTATCCACTGTTAAGCAGATAATTCTCTAATTCCATTATATCTATTCTATTATAGTACCACATTTCTTCAGGTTTAATCTTCTAACATTGCAAGGAGCAATATTAAATGTATGTTTCCATGCTGGGATCAAATACCTTGTGTGACTGTTCATATATCCGAGGCTGTGTGTTGTTTTCTCAACTTACATGTTTTTGTTTTTTTCCAGTTGGTGGGTAGTCAACCCACCGAACCAACCCTCCTCCTTAAGCATTCATTGGGGCAACACTGGAATGTGTACGGGTGGGTTTTTACCCAAATTGAGAAAATAACTGGGAGAGAAATATGTTTTTTCTTTTTAGTTGAAGGCTTATTCTATTTTAAATTTTTGTGAACGACAAGCAAGATCGAAGTGGCATAGGACCAGATATCCAACTGACAAAACGAATTACATTACACCAAATTGACTAACAAATTAAATTAGAAATCAGAAAATACAAAATTTAAAATTTAATTAACTTTACTAAAAATCAACTAACAAATCATTATGGAGGACCACTAAAAAACCGCTGAATTTCAAGGATTTTAACCACCCACTTCTTATCGAATCCCAAACCTGGACCAGAACTAACGCAGAAAAATCACAAATATTGGGACAACATCTCTCTAAAACATTTATTCCACATCCTGATATCCTTAACCCAATTCACATCCTGGAGTCCAATCATATAATCCCTGATCACCAGTTTGGATTTCGAACATCCCACTCTACTATCCAGCAATGCATCGTCTAGTGGGCG
>NW_027105941.1:0-1363 GCF_000696795.3 Halyomorpha halys
AAATAAATATGTAATATCAAAATAAAATAACGTTATTCCTATATTAAAATTCCTATATATTATTTCAGTCAATTTCAACAAAATATCGATATTTCAATAAAATAATATCGGGATATTGTAGGTTATATTCCATATCGATATTAAAACAATTTAACATATAGAAAAAATATGTAATTAACAAAATACAATATCGATATTCCTATTTTAAAATCTCTATATGTTATTTTAGTCATTTTAAACACGATATCGATATTTTGATAAAGTAATATCAGAATATTGATGCTAGTATTTTATATCGATATTACAATAGTGTAAAATATCGAAATAAATATGTAATATCAAAATAAAATATCGGTATTCCTATTTTAATAATTCTATATTTTATTTTAGTCATTTTAAATAATATATTGATTAATGGAAAAATAATATCGGAATAATGTTTTATATACTATATCGATATTACAATAGTGTAACATATTGAAATAAATATCTAACTATCAAAATAAAATATCGATAATTCTTTTTTAATATACATATTTATGATTTTAGTCATTTTCAACAAAATATCGATAGTTCGATAAAATAATATCGGGATATTGTTGGTTATATTCTACATCGATATTACAACAATGTAAATTATCGAAATAAATAAGTAATATCAAAATAGAATATCGATATTCCTATTTCAAAATTCCTGTATATTATTTCATTCAATTTCAACAAAATATCGTTATTTCGGTAAAATAATGTCGGGATATTGTTGGTTATATTCCATATCGATATTATAAGAGTGTAAAAGATCGAAATAGATATGTAATATCATAATAAAATATCGATATTCCTATATATTAATTTAGATATTTTCAACAAAATATCGATATTTCGATAAAATTATATCGGGATATTGTTGGTTATATTTCATATCGATATTGCAATAGTGTAAAAAATCAAAATAAATATGTAATATCAAAATAAAATATCGATATTCCTATTTTAAAAATTCTATATTTTATTTTAGTCATTTTATATAATATACCGATTATTCTAAAAAATAATATCGGAATAATGTTTTATATACTATATGGATATTTCAATAGTGTAAAATATTGAAATAAATATCTAATTATCAAAATAAAATATCGATAATTCTTTTTTAAAATACCTATTTATTATTTTAGTCATTTTCAACAATATATCGGTATTTCGATAAAATATCGGGAAATTGTTGGATATATTCCACATCGATATTACAACAATGTAAAAGATCGAAATAAATATGTAATATCAAAATAAAATAACGTTATTCCTATATTAAAATTCCTATATATTATTTCAGTCAATTTCAACAAAATATCGATATTTC
>NW_027105942.1:0-2720 GCF_000696795.3 Halyomorpha halys
TGTTTTCCTCGATTAGATGATTGAAAGCCCTGTCATTTTGCGTTATTATACCTTTTACTTTTTTGAACAGTTTGTTAGAAGAAAGTTATCTAATTTTAGTTTAATTATGTTTAGATTAATTAATCTAGTTTTAATTATGTTTTTATGTTTGTTTTTTTTTTAAACTTATGTTAATATTTGATGCGTAATGTTCTTCTTGTCTAGTCTTGGCAAATTCAATTTTGTACTCCCTTCTGCTACTGTCACCACAACATTAATAAGATTCATTTAAAGCCAATTAAATACCACCAAACATATAATATAAAAAATAATAAAATAAAACTTGGTGCCTGGGATAATAAATGACCCAACAGCTGCAAGTTGCCATTAAAGTTATCGGAGGGGGCAGCTCTCCGGTTCGTGCCGCTTGCAGATCGATCCTACCCGGAAGAAATCACGGGATACCCCGCTGTCTTATCGTTTGGTCAGGTATAGATAGGACTTGCCTTCTCGGGGACGCGCGGTGAGACCTCTAAGGAGATTGCCGCACGAAAGAAATCACAGGTCATTTATTTCATCCAAGAAGTCTTCAAATTTTTCTCAGAAATTTGATCATGGCATTTCCTAGATGAAATGTTTAAAAACTTAATTAATTCTATAACTATACTGTTTCGGATAGGAGAATATTTTATTTAGAAATGTTTCCCAATAACATCGCACAACACACTTACAGATAAACTCATAACAAAAATAATAAACTTACAAGAGAATAAAGATATTTTGTTAGATATTAAAGAATTTTTGGTTTCTAAAAAATCGAGAAATAAAAATTTTACTTGGTTTTCATCTTTGAACTTCATTTCCATCAGTTTTTAGTCTCCCATGATATGCTTTAGTTCCAAGAATCATTTCCCAGCGTCTCCGACTACCCTGTATCTGAAAACCAACCTTATATAGACCATCGCACCTAATCAAGATGTCATATTGACTTGTTAGATCTTCCAACACATGGACGACCGCCCCCATTATCACCCCAGTGAGGTTATCGGGATCCCATACGTAATCCCCTAGTACTCTACAAGGGCCACTCGAAGTGATAACAGAACATCTACATACCTTTAATTTGTAGGCTTCATCCAGGTCCTTCAGCACCCCTCTATTGATCAAGGTACTGGTACTCCCAGTATCAATTAGCGTCTTTACACTTTCACCCCGCCCAGCACTATGGGCAACCTCTCCCATACTCCACACACATTGTTTATAAGCTCTCGCCGTGGGTTGCCCTCGTCTCCTCAAATGGTAGTTTTCTGTTTCTTGTCCACCCTATAGGTCTTGTAACTCTTGTCCGCCTGTTCATTCGATCGAGTTGACATCCGTGCCCACCCAGACTTACCTTCTTCTTCTTCATCACTTGAACTCTTAACGGAATATTCCTCAGAACTTGAAGTTAGAAAATCCCTGTGGCGTCTAGTTCTAGTTCTAGGGACATGCTCTTGCGATATGGTCTTTGTTTCCACATTCAAAGTACTTGACCGAAGGACAGTTCGCTGCAATGTGGTCCGAACGATTGCATTCATAGCATCTACGAGCGTCAACTTTTCTAGGTCCCCGAGGTTTATTACTGCATTGTAGGTCTCTATCATTCCTTTTTTTATATTCAAACTTAGGCTATCGATATGGTTCTTGTTTGAAGACGAATCGCGCCTTGTATTTCCTCCTGCTCCTAAAAGTACCCCCTTTGTCTAGTATATCGCGGATACATTCCACGAAAGATTTTTCAACAGGTAATTTTTCCCGTATAATCAAGTTCTGTCTTAATTGTATATTCATATTTTCAGCAAAACTGTAATCTGATTAGTCAAACTTCCTCACTTCAGTGAAGAGTCGATAAACCACGCGCCCAGCGTCCTCCCCGGTATGCCTTTTTCAGTCTTTTAGTAACCTCGTCCCATGAGGTTAGCTCCGCTTGTATGCTGTTCAGCACGTTTCTTTTCACCCTTCTAAGCAAGGATGGCCTGAATTCTGTGGCATCTAGGGGATCCACCAATCCTGCTTCGATTCTTACCTCTATTAGATTATGAATATGATTTCCTCTCTTCAAAAATTGGTTAAGATGACCTAATTCTCCCCCAATTTTTTCTAACTCCGAGACAGCAGTTTTTAGGTATGTGGCGGTAGCCGTCTTCACTCTGGTCCATTCTAGTTCTATTAACTCAGAATTGTTATTGACCACCAGCGATCGGTGGATTGCCAGTAGGTGGATTGGTGTTCTTTCCACTAGCCTGCTCCATAGGTTCACTCTGCTCGACCATGGTTGTGCCTTGAGATTAAACAAATAGCACTACGGTATCTAATCTGCAATGTGATAACCGTATCTAAGCAATAACCTATAACTAATCTCACCTATCTTCTAATACACGGTAACAGTCTTGAGATTATGTATGTATGGACTTCTTAAAATTTATTTATTTTTCAAACACTAACAAAACTTACTTAATATTCCCAAGTTTTGGCACCAGTTAAAATAGGAAGAAATAGACATGAGAAGAACACTGAATGCTTGAATAATACTGTAATTTATTTTTACCTTCCACACAGGCTATCAGCTGTTATTACAATGCTTGTTTGGTAATAGTACTTATCCTATACAATTGTTATCATATACACTACTTATCATATATATACCAGTTTTTTATTTTGTAAACTGAGACATAAAACATAATAATAAAAAACTAAAGAAC
>NW_027105942.1:3395-23848 GCF_000696795.3 Halyomorpha halys
TAATTATTAATCAACGCTGCTTCACAATACCCAACGTGATAAAAAAAAAAAACTTTTAGACATTCAACAGGAAGAATATTTTAAAAATTAATATGACAATTTCACATTCTTTTATCATTTAAAAAACAACTTCATCCAGGCTTTTCTGCCCAAATCAATTGTTATGAACAATTTAAACAAAGAAGGTTGACCTGATTTGAAAAATTTTTAATTTTTTAATTCAATGTGAACATTTGACTAATTAGGGCAATTTGTGGACTGGCATAAGCAGAAAGCCTGCATGATGTTGTTTTTCTAAATGATTTGGTTCTAAAATTGTATTAAGATTGTCCTTGATGGCAGAAACGTCGAACTTATAAAGAAATAAATAATGTTTTGTGACTAAAATGGATACAAATTTTCATTTATATAAAAAATATTAACCAGCCTCAATTTAAGTGTTAAGATTATAAAGAAACTCAACAATAATTACTATTATGATAAATTATTGAACATTATTAATCTAAAAATAAGTCAACAATTCCATTATATCAATTGTAGAATGAAATTTTAAAAAAGTTTTTTTAGGAACGCTATAAAAAAATAACCCAAAATATATTTTAATATTTGACTGATTTTGGTAATGATGGAAATATCCTATTATGTTAATTAAATACCTTCTGTTTCGGTAAGAGATAAGAATATATTTACAGAGTAAACACGTACGGAAATATTCGTACTTACATGTTTCAATAGAAGCGTAATGAATAGAAAATGTTCAAACGCCATATTAAATTTGATACACTGAATTAGATCATAACAACAAGAGGTTCTGATTTACGGGAAAATCCCGAAATAATGAGTTTCATGCTATTTGTTTAATTTCCTACTCACCTAACGATACATGTAGTTTTGAATTTTCGAAACCCAACTCAGCACTTAAAAAAAAAAAAGAAATGATGAGTAACCATTTAACTTAAACGAGGAATCTTCGCCTATATTGTAATCTCATTTTATTAAAACCAATTACAGGTAGTTGTTTTAAATATATATGTATTTTAATTGTGGTTGCTTGCATTATGTATATGCATGTATGCATACTTTATGCATTTGAATTCATATTATTGATTATAATGATAAAATTTGAAGTAGTATTTCAACATGGAAAACTGCGGCTGTATTAAGTTTTAATAAACTGCTAGGGTCAAAAGGAGTAACCGTTAAATAAAGAAAGTCAACGCAATAAATATGCCATACACATGAAGAGGAAATGTTTTCATAAATTTTAACAGCCTTCTATATAAGTCAACTCTGATTAAAGTTTTAATATCTCATTGAATCGCTTCATGCTCACAGAGTAAAACATACAATATCTTTTTTATTAGACGATAAAATAAATTACAGCTCCATGTGGAGTACCTCAGGGCTCAGTACTGGGACCGTTGCTCTTTGTAATCTTCACGGCGTCGATTGTGTTCCTGGAACATAAGGAAGCAGTGGTAGCAGCCTACGCTGATGACATAGGGGTCTACGCCTCTAGCACCAGGCCTAAACGGGCTCTCGCCCTTGCCCAGGATGCCTCTGCCACCATAGTAGACGCTCTGAAGAAAGATGGCTTAAGGGTGAACCCTGCTAAGACCGACGCTATAACCATGTCATTCCAGAAAGGGAAAAAGAACTGCCTGCCCCAGAGATTTGTAGTGGACGAACAGGGCCGAAAAATCTCCAATTCCATCCTATACCTTGGCGTGACTCTAGACCGTCATCTTACTTTCTCCCATCACGCCAAGGAGAGACTCAAGATAGCCCGTCTCAAATGCTATAGGCTTCACCACCTGCTCACATCTCCTCAACTCTCGCTACGCCTTAAACTGCGGATTTATAAATCCATTATAAGACCTACATTGCTCCACGGCGCCCCTCTTATGAGACACCTCTACAGAACTACAATAACTCGACTAGAGGGTTTCCGGGGATCTGTCCTCGGTAAGATCGTTCGGGGAACCACGCCCCAGAGGGCCAAAAACAGAGTTAAACGTGAAGAGTTCCAACTCCCCACTGTGCCGGAGTATATAGGCCGACGGCACATCAAATTCTTTGATGGGTTGAAGGCCTGTTGCAACCCACTTCTCAGAGAGATCGCCCCTCCACCAAGACCTGGTAGGTGGCAGAGCACAGTTCCCTCAGTCGACGTCCTCGAATCTTCAAGTCTGAGGTCTAAATTTTCACAATTCAACCAGCGGAACGGCTCCTCCCCGTTCCAATAATCCACTAGCGTAAGCCAACCAAATTACCTTCATTGGACCCCTCACCTAACCTTATAATGTCAAAAGGCAATCCAAGGTATCCTGAACACCCAGCTATACATACCTCATATAAATTAGCATACCTCCTATATGTACGTACCAAATACCCACAAAAATCTATACAGGAGGGTATGAAAAAAAAAAATTACAGCTCCAGTCAAAACAAGTGCATTGTTTATATAGACTAAAATCTAAAGATCTTGATAATACAGTAAAAAAAAAAACTTAGTTCTAAGTTACTAATGAAGCCTAACAGCCTCTTCAAATGTAATATTTGATACAATAATAATACTATTTTACAATTTATATTTCTTAAACAAAAATATTAAACTTTTTATTATTTTAATTTTGTATCCTTCTGGTTCTTAGACAACTATGTTTAAGGATAAGTCGTAAAACTATTCAAAAAAAAAAAAAAAAAAAAAAAAAAAAAAAGCCTACCCTGATAATGAATTCAAATAAATTATTTTGATTGTCATTAATTTAATAATTAATAATTATAATGTATAATATAAAAATTAGAAATCCAGCTTAAAAAAACAAAACAAAAATCATGCAAGAAATTTAAAGGGAAGAGAAACAAAAAAAAAAAAACAATAAGGAAGAGATTGGAACTTCAGATTATAAAAAATTAAACCCACGTTATAACTGAAAGGTTCGAGGATCTAATCAGTGAGATGAAATCCTAAGGGTTGTCAAAGAAAAAAAAATCATAAAGCGAATGTCAAATTAAAGGTCTATATCAAATATCTTTTCCTTTCGGCCTCTCATTTCTTTGCAACGGTTCCTGTTTAAGGAACACATCCTTCACCATGATTTATAACAACATAAAACTGCCTCCGTTGTATATTAACCGTATGTATAGTCTCATAACAATATAAAACTGCCTTGGTAATATATCCACAATAATTCACCACTTAAAACAAGTCAATTTCAACATTGCTCGTGGGGACTACGTAGTCAGATATACTACCATAAATACAGTGCACAGTAAGTCGTTATTATAAGGGAGTGTTAAAAAAAAAAAAATGACTGTTTTTCAACAGAATATTTGTATTATTATTTCTTTGATATAAAATACAATTAATACTCAAAACTATAGTCCATTGTTATCTACCCACTAGCAATCTGCCAGCCAATTGCTCCATCCCAGAATGATACCATTCTTTGGGCTGGCTGCCAAAGAACTCTTGGACCACAATTTCAACTTCCCCAAAATTATCGATTTTTTTTCCAAAGAAGGAAAAGGGATATGGATCGAAACAAGTAGTAATCCGATAGTGCGAGGTCTGAACTAAAGGATAAGGCAGGAGTTCGAAATCGAAAAGTTGTTGCTTGGAGTAAGTTCGTGAGGGACCAGTCTACTGCTCATTTTAACCTACCCCGTGGAGAGTAGATGGCGACAAAGAGTATCTTTCGACACACAAGACTTCCTGGTTTGTGGATTTGATTCAACCGCTTCCTGCAGAACCTCATGAATGGTCGCCCAGAGCTCTTCTTCCATTCCAATGTCGTATATCCATTGCTGTCCAAATGTTTCAAACCATCGCCGCGCAGTGCGCTGGTCAAGGACACCTTCCCCTTCATATTTAATTATATGGTCTGGCCGTCTAACTGAAGCGCGCTGTCCATCAAAATGAAAACTAGTTCCCCTTCTACTTTTTTACCAGATTAATCTAGTCTGGTTCGATCGTCTAAGGACCTGTTCACTTAACTTCGCCGACATCTGGTCTTGGACACGTCTACACAAACCAGTTTTGTGGATGGAGTTCCTAATTTATTTGGTCCGGTACCATTATCTAAAGGTACCTTACGGAAGATGTTCGCGCTCAATAAAATACGGTGAAATTAGAACAAAAATATTAATTAATCATTATGAGAGATAGTTGACCGTGGATGATAAATGAGGAGAAGATGGTTGGGGGTGCGGTCAATGAAACACAAATAAGTATAATTAACTTATTTTAATGTGCCGACGTTTCGGCTAGAGTTTCTAGCCTTCTTCAGGGCTAAAAACAAAACAAGATAACAACCACAGTAAGTAAAAATATTAAGTAAAGTAAAAAATATTAATTATTTTTTACATATTATTTTATTTACTATATTATTAGTTAAATGTTTCCGCCTAACTTCACCCAGAAATTCTTAGACTCTTACAAACACTATAACATCTGGTCCTTTTTTTCCTCAACTCATCAAAACCAATATCACTACTTTTCCTTTATCCCTTCTTTATACCCTAGTTCTCTCTGAAGATAAACATGAATTACTATTTTTATCATATGTGTTGGCCTGAAATGCCATAACAAATCCAGATCCAATACCTTAACAATACCACTATGACTTATTTTACGGGACATCCTTGTTCTATCCCTGACAGCAATTGATCCTACATCGTCGAAACTAAAAATAAGCTCAAATCACTTATTTCCCTAACACAACTTCCTCATCAACTCCTATAAACTTTCCACCTCCAAACTGTCGAAACATTCCTTAATCCTCAACTATTTCTTAATATTCGAAAAATCGACTGTTTGCTACAACCCATGAATTAATACCATCCATCAAATACGGCTTATTTCAGAATCTATCCATATAAATCCTGATAATCATAAAGATAATAAGGTTTGTGTTTTCTTTACTAATAGTAATGTGTATTATCCTAAACCTAATCAAGACAACAGGAACAAAGAGGAGATTTAACTAAAAAAATCTATTAATTTAAAAATGCTTCACTTTACAATTTTGTCTGTTTATCACACCCCAAAAAATGGTTGAAGAAAGTAGACAAATTTTAAAAAATGGACTAGTAATCTATATCATGATTAGAACGATATAAAATGATTGTGCTTTACTTTCTATGAGAGTCAAAAAACAGAGCAATGAGTAAAACATGGGATTGATTTCTAAAACATAAAATACGAGTGAAAATATTTGATTCTGAGAACAAACTTTCTTCAAACTTAAGTCTAATAGCAGCACCTGAGACGTCTATTCCCACATACTACCCTCAGCCTCCCTCCCCCCAGATGGCTCTCATCACCAATTGGCACTCACCAATGAAATTCAATGAACTCACTCGGGAGGGAGTGAGGTAGAGGGAGATCATTTTGCGTTTCTTGGTTATGTGGACATAAAGGACCTCAAAACGCGCATTTACGTCGATAACTCGAATTGAAAATAGGTAATCGAATTCAGTACGTTCCATGTATAGAAGAGAGGAAGCAAAAAAAAGAAGTTAATTTTTTTTTTTTACATTTCGGCAAATATGTTACGAGGGTCAAGCTGATCAAAGTTACCCATCAGTGAATAATGAATGCCAATCCAGTACAAAAAGACCAGAAAAATAACACGTGATAGATAGACTGATTAAATGATGGTATCAAAGAACTAAATTTATTGGAAATAAATAGACCTTTAGAGGCAGAGGTGCAGCAATCTGGTGAAGGTGACAAATTGGGATGGCCGTTAAAATATTTTATTATACCTAAAGTATACTCTGGTAAAATAAACAGTCCTTCTCGCCGCTTTCGTAATCTGACTAAAACCACTCAGAGGATTTGGAACCCGTTTCAGTCAGATATAATTTTCAGAAGATAACAGTTTCAAAACCCGGAGTATATCTGGCTGATGGCAAAGTTGCGCGTAGCAAAACAAGCGACAAGCGAATTAGCAGAGCTGGGAGGCTAAACCTGTTTCGCAATATAATCCTAGCGTGTAAATTAATGCTGGTAGGGGAGGTACCATCGCTCAAACGAAAACGTAATTATGGTTCGGCCTCAGCCACCGAGCTTTACTCTCTTCCTACAGCTGCTCATCCAACAGTCTGCATTAGTGTTCATCCTTAATGTACTTCTTTTATTTCTCACCCCTAAAACCTAGTTGGTACTTCATAAATATAGAAAGAATATATGATTATAGTCTTATATGGGTTAAAACTTTAACATAGCTGCTATACTATTATAAGTTCTGCTTGACCTATAGTCCATAAGCCCAGTTAAAAAAATAAGTTATTTCACCCAAATGATTTATACTTACTATTCAAAATTGATGACTCTGCCAATGGCCGCTGTTTCAAACGTAACAAAAAATTAATTTATAAATCGGAGCTCTATATCTTTATAACTACAAACAGCACCAAAAAAGAAGCTAAACAGAATATCATTTAAACTAGAGTAAATTTGCTAAAATATTTTTTTCAAATAATGAAAAAAAAATCTATACAACAACCCAAGAAGGACCAGGTTCGGTACTAAGTAAGAAAGTACTGTTTCTAGAACAACTGTTGTACATGCAGGTGATTTGTTCAAGATCACGCTCAACCCCCTTGTTTTTCCACAATAAAGGGAAATGATGCCTTAATTTCCCAGCTCGATAGATAGATTTTTAGTTACAGATGATTTTTTTTCATTCGTTTAGGATATTACTTCAAATTTGGTCCAAATCTATCGGTTTGTGCCAAAAAAAACACATAAAGATGATAGACATAAGTGAAATTTTATTTATTACAATTTTGACTATTAGAACTTTGTTGATTACTACAATTTCTAAGCTGGATCAGTACAATACGAATTGATCCATTGTGATAAATTAATAATTTACTTAACAATCATTAAATAAAAATAAAGTAAAAGAAATAAAATCATAATTACTAAAATAAAATTATAATTATAATTAAAAATAAAATAATAATTATTAAAATGAATAATAATAATAATAGAAATAACTGAAAAGACTTTGAAGTAAATAATAAGGCTGCAAATTTACAATTAGTGAATTAATATAATAATGAGAATAAAACAAGATGATACAGAATACCATGATATTTGCCATAGTTTCAATAATTTCTGTAAATACTTCAAAATTTATTTTTTTTAACAGAAAATAGTGCATAATTTTTTCTTTACTATAAAGAACTCCAGTGAAGTTTAGAAAGTAAACGTGTATAGTGGGACAGCCTGCATATTATTTCACATAGTTTTGGGACCAGTGGGATAAAAAATTTTACCAGATACAGTTAAAAACTCTTTTTAATTAAAAGAGTACGTTTACTTTAATTTAATTTAAAATAGGATTTTATTTCATATGAGCCAATTCTCGCATTTACAATCATAAATTCCGTATTTAAAAATAAATATTAAATAATTCCGGCTCAAAAGTAAATTCAAATCACAGCTGAGTTGAAATATAAGAGAAGGAAGGACATACCGGTGTAGGGCTTGGCTGATTGTAACCATGGTGCCCACTCTGCCACGATTGTAGATAGAGCAGCGCTCACTGCATCAAGAGGGTTAAGGCTAACTCTATTGTCTCTTTCTGAGCAAGAAATACATTTTTTATTTAATTATAAATGTTAATAAATATTAGGAATGACATGTCAGCCAGAAGATAGAGACAAAATCATCATTTTTATTAATATAATAAATAATTTTTCTTTTCAATGCACAGTAAAAACTATTTAAAATTAAAAAAAAAAAAAACTGTATAAAGAGCTCTATAATAAGTAAAATAATTTTGTTTAACAGTTAGATTCAAGACCTATTTTGAAAAATATTATTTTCCAAATAAATATTATTATTTTAATGAATCATTAAACACTTGAAAATATATTCATATTAGTACAATTTTTTTTTTTATAAATAAATATTCGATGAATTAATTTGCATCATTAGTTTCCTATATTAATTTAGTTTAACAACTTAAAAATATTCTTGTTACAATTTTTTTTTAAATAAACATTTTTATGAATTTATCTTAAACGAATTAACGTAAAAATGTCATATTAAGTTATGGCTACTACAGAGTTATAGTAATATAGTATGTTATTTATTAACCCTTGTCGGAGGAATTTCACCGCTTACTTGACAACAGTAATTTGTCGTTGCGGTTGTAGGCAAAGTTTAAGGCGAAACATGTCTAAACTAGCCCTGTGTCAAATGCAGGCACGGATGGCTTATATGCAGTGCTGTCGATGCTTGGATTTTTATCCAGATTTTGGTTTTTTTTATGCATTAGCGGGTAATTTAATTTTTTCCTTAGATTTTGAATTTATGAACATCAGCACATTTTTGGGCTCATGATGTATTCATCTTTGGGATTTAGGTTAAATTTATTTTTGAAGCATGGAATGAACATAATTTTTGAGCCTTGCGCGGACTTTTTTTGGAGTCTAGGGTGCGTTAAAACGAAAGTATGTTTTTATTGTTAATATCACATTTTAATATATATTCATCAATGACTAGACCAATTTTGCTTTACTTTTTTCTCTGTTTAGTAAGGCCCTAGATTAGAAATACGAAGAAACCTGGTAATAATATTATTTTTAACTTAGCGTTTTAAATTTGAAACTTATGAAGGTTTTTTTTTCAATTAGAAATATGTGAACTCAATAAATCATAGGATCGATTAGCATTGGTTGGAAAATTATTATAATTTTTATCAGTGTCGTAGGCTTCATCTATGTGAACTCTTAAGTTACGTAAGTGGTTACTTCAATTTAGAAAATCACATTTTCAATACTGTACTCATAATTTTTTTAATATTTAACATGTAATTCAATTGTGCAATGCTTAGAAATCCTTCAAAAAAATATTCAAAAGCCGTGAAAATGTGAAAAAAAGAGAAACTGAAATTGAACTTATCAAATCCCCGAACGTACAAATAAAGAGAAAATTTTACTCTGAGAAAGAGTAGAGAAGCAACGTTTAATGAAGAAATTCAAATCTGACGAAGTGCAAAGTTTAGTTTATAACTTTTTCACTCCATCAAATACTGGGTTATAATATAGAAACTTCGGAAAATATCCGATAGATTAGTAAAATAGAATTAAGTATGACGTATTACAGCAATTCGTAAAATAAATAAGTTTCAAGGTGAAACTGAATCTATTGACTTTATACCAATTAGGAACTTAGCTATAACTCACAAATATCAAAGAATAAAATATGTTTTTTTTCTGATGGAAATGAAACAGGTGTACTGATGAATACATTAAGTGCTATTTATAAAATAATGGGTGGTAATAATTTTCTATATCATTTCCAGCTTAATTATTAAAATAAATAAAAATTTATGTATTGCAAGTTCCATGAAAAAAACACATAAAAATGAAATGTATGATTAATTTTTATTAATATATTCTTTTAGTGGTTTAGTTTATTTAAAAACAAATTTGATCCTTTTTTTCTCAACTTTATTCTTTTTAAAACCTTCCAACGTTTCGACCAATCAGGTCATGTTAAAATGTAAATGAAAGAAAGAAAAGAAGTGGTTGATAAAAGTTTTAAATTTAAGAAAGAGTTATATAGAAGAAGTTATAGATGGGACAAAGGCAATTAGCCGGCATTTTTAGGAATTTTAAAAGAGAAAATGACAACAAAGTAAAGGTATCCTTGAAAATGACCTGAGTGGTCGAAACGTTGGAAGGTTTTAAAAAGAATAAAGTTGAGAAAAAAGGATCAAATTTGTTTTGAAATAAATGAAATGTATGTTTTACATAGTTTAATGTATCCCTTCAGTGATACTTTGCCTGCTGTCCTGTATTATAAATTTCGTTTAATAGTAGGTACATCCAAATTTAGGAAATCGCATAATTCACGCTTTTAAGGTTAAAAAAAAACACTGCAATTCCTTGGAATCATGAAACTTCGTTCGTGAACTAGAGAACTTCATTTTGACCGAACCTAAGACTTAATTATTCCATACATCTTGATAATTTATTACTTAAAAATGAAAACTGGTTATGGTAAATAAGTCTTGGAGAGCTAATTCAATAAAGCAGTGGCCCCAACTGGCGGGAGTAGGTTGTTGGAATTCAGGCAGATTCCATTAGGAGGTAGGGACCAGGTAATTGCCTATAAAGGCTGATAAATCTGATATAGAACAAAAGGAAGCGGCGATCTGATTAGCAGGTCTCTTTGATCCAGCGATTCGCCCGCGTCTATCAGCCTCCGTTATGATTGGAATTAATCGCCCAACTGCTACCTTCATCGGGCAGTACTATCTCCATAGTTCGCGAGGTCATGGTTATCGCCACTACTAATCATTGTATGTTGTGTACTAATCATTGTTATTTAGTGAATGTAAATAAAGTAACAGATTGATTAATTTAAAAACTGACTGAACGTTGAATTAAAGAAGAGAACATGCAAAGAACAATATAACAAGCAGGAGAGTAATATATGGTTGGAAGTCTACAAAAAATTGGAATAAAAATATGACAAGTTTTAGTAGTCGGAAGAAATGCCTTAAAGGGAGGATGTGATCCGTAGAGTAATTATGAACGGCTAAATAATTGACGGGTTGTCCGAAATGTTGCCCAGAAGAAAAAATAAAGGATTTTAGAAGAGGGGGTAAGGGTTTTTTTTCTTAAAAAGAAAACAAATAAGTAAAAAATATTTAATACCCTAAACTACAGATTAAATAAGGAAGGTTGTTGAATTAAACCTTTTCAGTATATAAAGTGACTACAGAAGATTTAATAAACAAATGTATTAAATGAGTATAATCTGCTGAAAATCTGGAATGCCACCTGGATAGAGAGCTCGTGTTGATGGATGATTACTATCTTCCTCTGTCCTCTTTGATCCGGCTATGATGTCTTCCACCAGCCACCTTTTGCTGTTTAGTTATCCTTGCAGGAAGCCCTTCTTTTCTTCTTTATCTACCAAGTCTTAAGTGGTTCTCCATCACGTCTTTCAGCGACCTCACCTAGATGTTTAATCACTAGTTCGCTAATTCTTTTTTTTTTACATACGTGGTCATTTCTGATATATGATGAAGAACGTTATCCTATAAATAAACAAAATACTATAACCAGAGAGAGAGGTTAAATTTTCATTCCATGGTGCCATTTTTCTTGGACAGTTTAAAATTGAGTTCACACCTAACATTTCTTACATTATAAGCATAGATTATTTCTTTTATCCACATTTCTTTTTTTCTTCCTAACAAATTTTAGGAAAATCATTACCAGTCTGATATTCAGTATTCTTTTTCCTTCTGATCTACACCATATTTTACCATGGAGTACCATTTTGGATTCCCTGAGATATTTCTCTATATTACTCCATTAAAGATTTTAGAAATTATAACGAAAATTGAATTACAAAAATAGCATGTTCGACATCGGAAATTTTTTTCATACTGCTTAAAGCTTACTTTGTCATATTAAGCGTTGTGTCAGGTTATAGCATAAAGAGACGTGACAGACATTCTGGTTGGGGCGTAGGGCCTTGAGTACCTTGTTTTTAAAGTTGCGGTTTCCATTTCCATCGGGATCAGTTAACAATTATTTCTTGGTGATCCCGAAAAATTTTCATAAAAAATTCATTTTTTTTAAGTCCATCCATTCCCAAAAAAATAAATGTTTTGTAGTAACCATAGGACAACATTGAGTGTCCTACTCTAGTCTGGTTCTACTGTGAAAGGTAGTAATTTTTGGCGTTAGATCCCTTTTAGATATAAGGCATGGACAATTCAATGTCACAAATACATTTATAGAATTTAATTAATTTTCCTAATTCTAAAATATTTTGTACCAACGGAAACACAATTGCATACTCCATGCGCATATTTAAGCACGACATATTCCATCGGAAATTTATATTTTAAAAAAATGTTATTTTATAATTCTTAAAATATTATTATTAACGATGTTATTTGATAGTTGTATCAATTCACAATCATTTTAAAAAAAATGAAATTACATTAAATTTAATAAAAAGCAAGTGTATGACAGAATGAAGTTAGATTTAACAACACGATTACCTTTTCTGCATGGTTATCCTATAATTGCAAACATAAAATAGATGAACCTATTACATTATAATTATAATTTATGCGGGGTTGTAAACCATGGGAAATACAGGTTGTAAAATGTGCTGTAAATACATATTTTTATTGTTCTTCGTCACGCTACAGTGCAATAGTTAATAGTACATACCAGACTCATGTACTTAGGAAAGGAATAACTCGTTTCATCGTCTCAACATTAGCTAATGATGTAACGTGTAAATATTTAGAGGAGAAAAGGGAAATATCTGGAATATTTTGTAAGTACATTTATCATAGTTTCAAATGTCTTCGATTATTGTAAACCTCATTAACACAATTATAATCAGTTGATTGAGAGTCACGAAATAGCATAATTAATATTATTAAAAAATATGTAAGGGTGAATGTGAGCTAGCGAGTTAAGTTTTTTGTTGTAAGCACTTAAGTAGTATTTAATAATAAAGAAAGCAAGATAGCGGGACAATGGTTCTAAAACCCAGTTCACAATGAGATCGGTATGATTAATATGTATTCCATGCAATAAGCTGGCTGTAGGTGAAGTAAAATTTCTTTTTCCAGCCATACCGGCTGGTAGTCAGCCTTAAGCGTCTCTTCTTGTTCTATTTCAGTGTTTTCAATAAAATATAGATGAAGTTTTCCTTACCAAAACTCATCTGATCGAAGGTTCTTTTAAGTCAGGAATTTGCAGGGTAGTAATTTTTTTTTGGAATTATAGACATGCACAACCAAACAATTCAGAGTAAATAAAGTCTAAACTAAGACCGCAGCCTTATAAATAAGGGTAAGTAAAGATTAAATGCAGCAGCATTTATGTGAATGATATCTTACAAATCACCTTTACTACAGTTCGCTTTTCTTAATAACAAAAATCTTGAATTATTTTATTTTAATTCTGTATAATCAATATGACCCGCCTATATTTAAATATTATAAGGATAAATTCATTAATATTTTCACCTCTTGCATAAACAATTTTAAACTTTGTAACCATCTAGACAAATAATTCAAAGTTTGACTCCAACAAAGTTCATGAAACCACGTATTACTTAACCACATGAACCACCAGTCCTAAGGTAAGATAATACTTGTTTAGCTCTTGCATCACAATAAATATCAAACATGTCCAGAACAAGTAAAGACCAGAGTTAATTCTCATTATTTAATAAGATACTGCAAATTCAAGAACCACGTCAACTTCAATTTGAAAATATTTTCACCTGAAGTCACATATTCTTACCAAAATCTGTTAATATTACAGAAAATAACTTTTACAGATCATTTATTGAAGAGCCTTTGGTGTGAGATGTCAAAGAGACTACTAATCCTAAATTCTCAGTTAAGGGTACAAGGGTTTAGCAAGGTTACCTTCATCCCTAAAGAGAATGTTTAATGACTAAATAAAGCTTGACTGATTTTCAGGAAGGATTTTGTCCCAAAGCTGCAGGAGTTGGGGAAGACGATTATTACAGTAACAAAGAATTCAGTCCAACTTATTGTAATTTAAACATTATTCTTGATATTAAAAATTCATAAGAATAACGATGGTCGAGGGAGAATCAATTCTTAGAATAATTATAATTCTATTGTTTTTAAAACAATTTTAATTTCATAAAACATAACTTCCTAAGTACAATTTTCGTTTCGAACATGAGGGGAGGGATCATATATTTTTAGGTCTAAAAAAATATGCCCCCTCCCCGTTCCTGTTTAGTTTTGTATAAAACTATCTATTTAGTTGATCCTCCCCCAAGTTTTTGTCACTCTTCATTGAGTAGTTTATACTTGAGATAATCCATAGGACTCTGTCCTAGGTTTTGCCCTGTGGAAACTAGTCTTTGATGAAATATTGTGAAAACTCAAGCTTACCATTGCCTAAGTGGATTAGCTCCCCCCTCCTGAGTGAGAAAGTCTAAGTAAGATTTGGAGAAAGATGAGACATCTCTTTCGAATTACATGATAGCAAATGAGGTGGTCCTATTATTGAGAGTGCTCTGCCATCTTAATAAATTTAGTCGTATAGGGGCTAGAGGAGAGGTTTTTTGGGGTATTCGTTTACCTAACGTCAAAGTTGTTATTTTACCAGGATGTGATATTGGCTATACTGATGGTGCGTCCCCAGGGATTGGGACTGCTTCAAAACAAGCTGGCGACGTTTGTTTCAACGACTGGTTCTAATCACCAGAGTGTACAGAAAGGTGTCTCGTGAAGGTGCAAGTCTTAGGAAGAAGGGTTCCTCTCTGTCTCCTTCAAGAATATGTTATAAAATTCGAAATGAAGACAGAAGGCTCGGCGGGACTACCGCTTGATGATCTCAGGGCTTTGAAAAAGATTACCTAGTAGGATACCATTCCATCGATGAACCAACCTGGAGCCATAAAAGGAGCACCCTACGGAAATCTTCGCCACCGCCAAGTAGAAGCAAAATGAGTCCTCCCGAACGACTGGGTCTCTCAGTTTCTAACAGACCAAAAGAGCTTCCTTACAAAGTACAAGTATATGAGTTGGACATTGATCCCTTACCACGTACCGAATAACACCGAGTATATAGTCTTAGGCTACACCACCTGGAAGGGACAGAACGCTATCTTGCTGAGGGGAACAGCATTGTAACCAACCTAAAAGTCAATATGCCAGTAACGTTAAAAACTAACAATTATAACAAATAATGTACTGCAGATCATTCGAGGACGGATGAAAATCTGCAGTCGTTCCACATTCTTCAATCGGGAGAAAAAAAACAAACTGTAATACCTGAGAGGCCACATGAAGACGAAACCGTTGTTTCCGACGATGATAGGCCTAAATCATTTAATATTGGATAATATCCAATTTATATATCTACCAAAAAGGATGACATAAATTTGATATATAGTGCTATAAATAAATAAATGAGGTTGCGTAATGTACACCATAACTCCGTACACCTTTCGGATTTTATTTCCTGTTAAGCCCCATGGGTGTACAGACAGGGTTTGATATATGGGGGTAGGTAACAAGAATAGATGGAATCTCTTTTATTGCATTTGAAATGCATTAAAAGAGGGGAATGAGGAAAGGGATGCAAAACCACTATAAATTGGAAAATTGGATTGAGTTTGCTGTTAGATGGCAGGGCCCGCCAGGTTCCGTGATGCTAGTAGTCCTCAGTCGAGTCTGAGACTGTTTATGTGTGTTTGCCTCATTTGAGGGGCGGATTTTTTTAATTTAAAAATATACTTGATTTACGATAATTCATGAAATCAACTGGAAAGAGTAAATAAAATTAATTATAAAATGTTTATTTAGTAACAAGAAGTTGAAGTAATAATATTCTAGCAACATTACTTGAGGTTCCCATGCGAGTTCGGTTATAATGGGTCTATGTCACCTAGCATAAGACTACTTATTTTTTTATTAATTTATATTATTTTATGTAATTAATGGAATAAATAGTTTTAAGAGGATTGAGATATTAAAAAATTACAAAAAACGTGGTTATAATTTCTAAACCATTGGATTTATTTTCCTTAATCTTACATGGTAGTGCCACCTGACAAGATGACTTGGATTTATTCGATCACACAAACCTTCAAGAGCGCATCGCCATGTTAAATGTTATAAATCAGTACAATCTATTAGGGGTAACAAATTCCTTAATTAATTGTGTATCTGTTGAGTACAGTTTTAGCTCATGCACTCTAGTGTGAGTACAGTTAAGGATTTAGTCGTAAATTGAGATGGAAAAATTTAGGTAAAAAAATAATAAGGTCTTTGTTGATAAATGTTTACTGGTAAAGCCGTTTCAGTGTTTTAATCGTTATGTTCCTTAAAATTTTATCGGACGATGTAAAACGAGCTGTGAAGAAATAAGAAAGAATCCTGAAAATACCTAGATTATAATGGCATTGAAAATGATTTGAATATCTGCATTTGCTTTCTCAGAAATGTTGATTATGATCGGAAGCTGATCAGGACTGAGCCTAATGATCAGATTATATGACTAATTCTCGCAAGGATGATTGGAGAGCCATGACAATGGGCGACCACAGGTTGGGAGATACATATCAACAGAGCTAATTGGATCCGGCTCTTCGATTGTCTCTGCTTCGGCCTTCGATTCAATTTGGTACCCGATCAACGGACGCTAACATCATCCATTTTTCGTTCATTAAATCATCACGGCATAGCCAGATCGGGAAAGATATGTAAATATGTTGTTATGAATATTTTGAAAAGCAATTTATAAGGTCATTTCTTTGTTTACGAAGATTTCAAAACTGATAAAATTTGTAAATTGATCGATGCATAATATACTAAGAAGCAAATTCATTTAATATTGAATAAACAAATGAATAATTATAAAAATTGAGTAATTGGCATATTTCATGTGTTAAAAGATAAATTTAAGCAAAATCAAATTCTGTACTTTTTCTACACCCTGACAACATAATTTGCTACATTTTTTAATACTGTCGCAATGAAATATGCAGTTTTCAAGTATATTTCGATTATATGCCCCAACAGTATTCTACATCAAACTCGCCCATTAATTTAAAACGCCAAAATGCCTAGTATACATCAGTAGTAGACAGTAGGCTGTCTTGATTTTCCTGAATATAATATGTTTATATTTAATCCATTGCCCTAGACATGTTTGGTTCTCAAGGACGATCTCTTAATTTTAAAAGTACATTTCAAAACAATTCAATTCAAGCAAAACTTGCAATTTTCATTTAGAAAGCCTCTTCTTGTTTATAAAATGATTATTTTATAAATTTTATTAGTTGTTTCACATCAATGAATAAATATTTCAATTGGTAGATTAAAAATCAAAACAATGATAAATATTAAACTAAATACAGCAATATAATTTATAAGTGCTAAAAATGCTGAAAGAAAAAATGAACTAAGTTACTACTTCAACGCTGGTGCTACCGCCACTTGGACTGTTTTCATTCATTTACAACTTCAATAGTTTACCCGTTTTTTAATTACTATTAAATGTACTTAATCATTTACATCAAAAAATTATATTTATTGACTAGGTATTTGCGTCATTTTTTCTTTTTAATAAAGCAAAAATAAAATTATGATAATTTCACACCTTAATTTACTTAAATGTATCATTAATCAAAACAGTACCTAAATCCCGTTGTATAAAATCCAGTCTATATAATATTTTTGGAAAAAAATAAATAGTTTTCATCATATTTAGTACGGAAATGCATTTCAGACTGTTCTAGAACTCTTACTAAGTAGCTAATTCAGCTAATAAAGTAAGCTGTTTTATTTATGGTTTTCGTCTATTGTTGCTAAACGGTGCATCCTAGCGAAAAAGGTAACGTATAAGAAATAAAAAGACAACATTACACGTTGCATCGCAAGACCACGATAACTAATTCATTCAGTGAAGTAGGAAACCGTAAAACATCATAAAAAAAAAAAAAAAAAAAAAAAAATTGTTTTTCATATTTACCTTAAATTTGAGGTAAAGTAATATACTCTTGTATTCTTATCCAAATTTACGACGGGGACCCGTTTCTGATAGTCCTAAAACGATTACTAAGAAGCTAAATAGGTAGAAAAAGTATCGAATTAGAAATTCATTTTTTTCTTTTGGGTTTTTACCAACTCATCCTAAATGGTAAATCCTAGTAAAATAGGGGTAAAAAAAATTAATGAAATGTAAATTATGCGTTGAATGAAGACTATAATGTGGTCTCTATAATCCGGTGAATTCGTATGATTGCAAGCCACCTGGTCTTACTGTATATGAACTTCGACTGACAAGCTATAGAAAGTAGGTGATTTACAACCTAATCACTTGGCCAAAATTACGCTATGGTTTTCATTCAACACAAAATTTCATGGTACTTAATTATTCATCTTAGTCCTATACTTGTCTTAGTTGCATATGGAATTTACCTAATTAGCTATTATGGCCCAAAGGACAATGTGAGTAGTTGGCTTACGACCTTATTACTTGGTCAAATTATTAGGATATAGTTTTAACTATTTTTTTTAAATACCTAGTCATTTCTGCAATATGGGGGTGAGGGGTAATCTACAGGGTACCATCCCATTTTAACATCATAATGGAGAGTCAAATTTTCATTTCGTGGGACCACAACAGAAATAAAAGTCGACCCTAACCCTAAGGCCGGATTAGAATCGGCGCCGCTACAGTTTCCAGGTGCAAAAAACAAAATCCTTCATCTCAACTACTTATGTTAAAGAAGGCCCCATCCATATAGTTTTCATTTGACACAAAATTTATTGCTGCTTCATTTCTTATATCAAAACGCTACGATGTATGGTCAAGGAGGAACTCCGCTCCCTAAAAAAGACAATTCGTTTCATTATTAAAATAATTAGCTAATTATTAAGCATTTTAGAACCTCCGAAAATGCGTTTCTGAGTCAACTGTGATACAAACTATATATATTTTTAAAAATTATTATCATACGCCTATTCTACGGCCTGGATTTTATGTTTTGGACTACAAGTACTTTCATATCAATAATCTAATGATACTCCAAACAATATACGGATTTATAAATTCAAAAATCATAATAGTTCTGGTAAAATCGAGTTTCTCGAAACGCAGATTAATCACTAAAGCCACTATCACTTTAACCCTCCACCTTCATCGAAATTATTTAATTAGGTTTAATATGCAATATGATTAATTCATTCATAAGCACTCACTAGCAATGTTTGAGCTCGGTTTATAAGGAGAATTAAGATACTAGTAGATAAATTGCTTAATAAAGGTGTTATTGACAGGCGGGGTAGAAGCTTTATCACACTTATCGGAGCTTACATGGCTTCTCCTAGTCATTACACCTGCTCTTCGATTTCCTACGCTAAAAATAGGGTATCGGAACCGGTCGGTGATACACAATTTCATTCGACTATGATTTTAGTTCTTTACGCCATTTTTTAGCTATGTATTCTTAAGTATAACTAATTTTAATATTTCCATATGACTTTATTGTTATTTTGTAACTCGATAAAAAAATAAATCACTATTTTATCTTATTTCAATGCAAGAAAATAATATAATACGTTTTGAGATAAAAAATACTTTAAAAAAATTTTTTCTTTGATCCTTTTATTCCCAACTTCGTTTATAGGCCTAGCGAAGTTTCGGCCCTCAGACCACTACCAAGGAGAAAACTTAAAATTTCTTCTAACACTAATATTTCTTCTAACATAATTATAACTCATATAATTGCATTGTCACATTAATTAAAAAAAGATTTTCCTAAAGCAGGCTGATTTTCCCAGTCAAAAATCTTCAAAGACAAAATTTGTTATTAAAATAATACCACAACAGTTCCGTTTAAAATTTTGCAAAATAGCAGTAAAATTTAGTGAAATAATGAACTTATTATTACTACATTCAACATGTTATGTTAAAAGAAATATTAATGTTATGTGTATATAAATTTAACAACTGAAATAATCAAGTCATGAAAAGCACAAAATACTATTCGAATGAATCATATGCATAGAAATCAGAACACTAAAATCAGAATAAAGTACAGGCAACTAGTAAAACCCACTTCCCTTCTCCCCTTAATTTCAAAATCCCGAAACATTGGGATATTTGAGAACTTACTTCAAACTGCAAAAAAAAAAAAGTAAAATTTCGTTCTAAGAAGTTATTAAAATTAGAATAGTTTATTTTATAAAAGCTGTTGAAAGGTGGAAAAGTTTAAAAAAGGAATGATTTTAGTAAATACTCTCCAAGCCTTAACTATGTTAGAAGATATGGTCAACATTTTTAGGAAACTTTAAATTTCCTCTCCTCACCTAATAGGTTGCTGGAGCAATGCCTCAGGTGGAATCTTAGCTTGGTTCTAGACTATTGTCAAGAAATCTCTAAACCGTAAAATGCGAATGAAAATCTTCGATTTCAAAGACAACATTTTTAATTCATTCCTTGCATGAATACAAAGCTTCTTAAAAAATAAAATAAACCTGATAACGATTCACTATAATAAAAAACTCTAGAATACGAGTATGAGTAAATTTTACTCATCTGTGGTAAAATAATATTTGAAATCACCATTCAGGAAATTCTAGCTCTCTTCTACCAGATTACGAGTCATGCATCTATGCATCTATAACATTTTTTATAACCCCTGTGAATTTTGAATTATATCAAATTATCCAAGGAAAAAATAAATAAGGTTTACTTGCGTTTAGTGTAAACAGAACATTGTATGAAGTATATAATAAAGAGTAATATTCGCTCAAAAAGTGACTTTAAATAGGAAGAGAAAAGCAATCTCCAACAAGTATAGTTTTATTTTATTACATATCGTATAAGAAAATGTTTTTACCTTGAAAAAATTAATAATGTGGTAGCTTGATAAATTCTTGAAT
>NW_027105942.1:23966-37136 GCF_000696795.3 Halyomorpha halys
TTTCATATTAAGAACTATCACCTTAAAAAAAAATGCCTCATGAGTACTAAAGCACTTACTATACATTTTAGTATTCTAGGGTTACATATCATAAATAAAAACAAATGGCTATATTGTTATTTTAATTAGTCTAATTAAACCAAGTAACTAGTTAACAGATCTCAAAATAATTAACAATCGAAGAAAAAACCTTTTAAATAAAGTTTTTAAAAGAAAATGTAAATAAAAAAGTTAGATTAAAGTCGAAAACGTAATTTAGGAAATTGCTTTGGATGAACATTAATCTTACGTCAATGTCTGACAAGATCCGGGTCTGTAAAAAAAAAGGTCGCTTGTAACGATCATTTGTACCGACGAATGCCGGTTTAGGTTTGGTATCAGCTGACCCATGTTTCTTTTTCCTTATAAATCTTTTTCCTCCTTCCGTTTCTTTTAACATATAAAACACGTGTCTTCTTTTCTGTAGCGTTTCAACACAATTCATTCATTGTTTTAAAAGTTATAATTTACAATACGATTTCGAGCAAAAATAAAGCTTCCTATAGATTTTTAAGGAGTTGAGAAACAGCTTCTTTCGGTGTGAAAACATCATATGGATGGTTTCTCCAGGAATATACATATTAATTTTTGGTATGGATAGTGATTTCTGTAGACGTTGAGAAATCTTCAATATGTTGAATTGAGAAGAGATTTCACGAAAAGCTTTACCAAAACTCACACAATTAGCTACAAAGAAATAAACAATGATACAAATAAAATGTAAGCATCAGCTTTTAAAAAATTTTGAATCCTGAAACTGAGCGTTATCACAGGAGCATCACTAAAACAGTTACATTTAATTCAACAATCACAAAACAACTGATAATACTGTAAGCCTATTTCGCAAAGAAATAAATCTGCAATGAATATTTTTAAAATGATTAGCCTCAGGAACTCGTTGTCACATATGACATATGACCTTTTTAAAAAAAAAATGTGCTTAAAAAAGGAGAAAAAAACGGTCCACTTAAGTTCGATTTTTTTTAAATTTATTTATTTATACGAGTATTCATGATGTCGGATTTAAGTAATCCGATTTTCACGGATAATTTTTGAATTTATATAAAGTCGGGGTCGGGGGTCTCATTTCCTGATGCCCCCCCTTGCCGCGAACACCGGAAGACCCCGAAGACGCCGCAACTGCAATACCGCCCCAGCCTAAGCATCATGCAGGCTAGGACCTGGCCTACCCCTACCATCACGCCAGGCCCCAGGACACGCTGGCCAGCCCTTGAGGAACAAGGACGTCTTTTCCGGACACAGGCGAAAATACGCGGTCTTCACCGTTTCGCCCACCGCACACCTTGACGAAGGAAGCGACTAGAAGACGTCACCGCGGCGGCGAAAACGTCACAACAGATAAGCAAATTTCATTAGTCCATGAGACCACCCCACTGTTACCATATAAGTTAAATACAAATAATTTCAACTAACTCATATTAATCATTATTGCCCCTCCAGGGAATTAACGTTGTAGATTAAACAGGAAATCTATGCATGTTGATCAGCAGAAAGTGTCTCACAATTTCCAGCCCCCCTTTTCCACACACATTTAATTTAATCATAAAATTACACTCGGGACACCTGCAGTATAGCACGGGCAGGTCCCGATGTAAACACATGATTTGATTTACTTACTACTCGTATTTATAACTTTATTTACATAAAAATACATCTTGTAAATTTGATATAAGCTCAAAACGATATGACAGAGGTATGCAGACGAACTACCCATTGGAAGCACTCTAATAACATTTCTATACTAGAAGGTTTCGAAGCCATACTCTTTTCAGGCACCTCGGTTGATTATTAGGAATAGAACTAGTTGATTTTGGTACTATTGGAATTTATAATGGAAGGATTGATATCTGATTCGGACTTGATCGGTTACATATGGAACATCAAGGTCTTTATGGATGATTTTATTTGTGAAAAAGAGGATATTTAAGATTTTACGAAGAATTTTGGATTGCAAGGATTGAATAATAGAGGAATTCGAAGGTTTAGTGGACCCCAAAGCTCAACTCCGTACATCTGCCCAAATTACAGCCTTATTACAGACATGTAGATCAGTCTTTTGTAATAGATTGGATGTTTAGACCGTTTGTCAGGTAAGTGCTGTAATAGTAGGGATCGACGGGCAGTTTCTGGTCTTTTTAGTCTTGTGTGATGATTTCAAGTTAGTCGTTCGTCCAAAGGTAAGAGGGTAAAGGTAAGGTCTAAGAAAGTGGATCTGTTCTACATAGGTAAAAGCAACATTATTAAAGGATACTGTAGGGCAGTCGGTAGGTTTGCGACGCAGAGTATATGTGATTTGATGGGATTTATTTCTATCTTCCAAATTTAGCTCCATACTTAGAAGGTTGGGATATGGAATTGGAGAGTTTGAAATCCAATTAAAGGGTAATTATTAAGTGTGAGCACAAAGGTGTCATCGGCATACGTCTCTATTACTTTTTCAGCTGCCAAAACTTCGAATTATATAATCAACCTATAAACTGATGTCTAATGCGGAAAAAAAAAGTTTTTGCTAGTTTTTCGGGATATTTCTTTTGATTATGATATTGTTATAGATAGTAGTATCATAATATGGATAGGTTTTGACACTTACTGCGAGAGTGACCTACATACAATTATCTACATGACTTTGAATAGTGTGAAAAACTCCCATTGTAACGACACTTATGTTCATTAACACATGATTAACGGTTGTTTCGTTTTTGAAAATTTTAACATTTTTTTAACGATGATGTAAAATTTTTTTAAGGCATGCAATATATATACTTCTAAGTTTTAAATTAAAAGAAATTTTTAAGAGGAAAATAATCCGTATTCGGCTTGGCGCAACAGTGTTCCGACACTAAATTCTGACAGTTATTTGCATGTACTCAATGAATACAAATTTTGGAGCAATCTGCTCAAAAAGTGAAAGATTAGGCACGGCGAATTAAGCATTCCCGACAACAAACAGCCTTCTCTCTTTTTTATATTAATATTTAAAATGGAACTTGCTGAAGCAACAGGTTTCACCCGCTTGTGTCCATTTATAATTCAGCAAGCCCTAACAACTTCCATGTAACACTAAAACACTTCATCAAGGTGTCCAAGTTGTCCAATATCAGTTTTGGAAGGCCACACGAGTTGAATGTACTCTTTTGGACTTTTGAATATCTTTTAAGTAAGATATTGGTGACTTAATTCCTTACTTCCAACTTCCATTAAAAAAAAAAGAAGCAATAAACAGAAAAAAAATTACGCTTTAACCACTGTTTTGTCTAGAACGAAAGAGTCTAAAAGAACCCCCATAACATGAGCTCCACAAGCGCTCCTTGACTAATAGTAAAAACTTACTTTCCTTAGCGCCCTGTATGGTGAGAAGGAAAGACTAGGAAATGAGAGCGCCATTTTTTCTTGGAAAATCATTTTCTTTATTCTCGTTAAAACTCAACCTAATCATGTGTGAGTAGAACATTTTGGAAGTGGCTTCCCGGCTAGGAGCATCATGGGCGAACGGTAGGTAGCGGGTACTTGTAACAAAGAGTATTGGCTAAAAGTATCAAGCGCTGTCCAGGAACTCGAATAACTTGTCACTGATGCCGCTATCGGGTGTCACAACCAATCCCTAGTTCAGATTAGGGAATAATTAAATTCTGATCCCTAATTACTATTCGAATTACGGATCACAGTTTCGCCCTTGGAAGGGTCTAATCACAGGACCATCCTAAATATAAAATTGATATTGATAATAGGATCCATTATATTTTAATTAAAAATAAACTTTCTCTAAATTAAATAGAAAAAAAAAATTAAAATTTTAAACTTAATACTAATTGCAATGCATCCGGGCTCTTCGACAATTTGTCATAGGACCCATTTCAGGATCCACTTTCTAATGATGGAAGGAATTATTTATTCCTAAATACAATGCACAACCACTACTTAGAAAACATACTGGATAACTTTCTGAGCTATGCATTTTTTTATTAATTTAATTTAATTTTTATTAAGCTATTAAAAGTTTTAAAAAAAGGCAGAAAAAAGGTTTTATTTGACCCGTAATTGAATGTTTAATCCATAGTTACTAAATAAAAACGTCGTGACAAATGGATAGTAAGGTAGAGAAAGAAAAAACGACAGTGTTGATTTTATAAAGTTTAAAATTGTAGATATTTTTAATTTATTATATTTTTGTAATTTGTACCGAAAACTTAAAAAAATATATAAACGGCAAAGAACGAAAAAATTGTAATAAGATGTTTTATTTAATTTTACTTTTTTTGTTTTATTTAAACCACACTTTTAAGCCACATGCAATAGTGTGCATATACGTATCAAATGTATAAGACACTGTCTCAATTTGCGTTCCTCCACATATTAACAGAGCTAATAAGATAATCATGAATTAATAACCTAAATTAGTTTTAATAATTATTATTATAGACTGAAGCACGATGGGCTTAAGAAAAATATTCTAATTGAAAAATCAAATGCCTTTCTATTTTATTCCTTGAACTGCAGTTGATGCACCTTACAATAAGCACAATGAGAATTTCGAAAATACTAAGTTATCCTTTACAATAACAAAAAACTTATGTAGGTAATAATCAGTAATTGATATCTGAATTTTCATTATCATCTTTAGAGCATCTTATTCGTTCGAAATAGGCAGGAATTTTAAGCAACGGACGCATTCAAAACAAAAGAAATAAATTAAGAACAACGAGAGTGAAAAATGTTTAAATTATCAGTTTTCTGTATAAATAAAAATGTCCAGCGAAATTTTTGGTTTCCTTATTCTCCAAACCAGTCCAACATTTCGCAATTCAATTATAGATTTCTAATATTTTTTTCCTGATTGGTGTGGTAAACAACAGTAAGAAAGTCTCCCACTGTCCTTTGTCTTGTATACTGATACAGCTAAATTTAATGTAAAACATTTTAAGGACATTTTTAACCCTGAAAAAGAAGTAAATACTAAATTTCAATACATTTGAGAATCAATAAATTTCTTGCTTAAAAATGCGTTTTTAGGGTTTCTCAGTGCGGCTCACTAGTGGTGATGAGAGGCGAAAAAGAACTAGGAATAAAAAAGGAGAAAAGGAAAGTGGAAAAATAATTAAAAATCACCTGGTATTTATTTTTCATTCTCCTGCAGTTATTCTCCGTTAAATAACGTTTCTCAAACAGTATTATTAGATTGCTTCTTTTCAAAGTATTAAAGTAAGTATGATTTCTAAGTTGTTTAATTTCTTACGTACAGTGAATAAGAATCAACCATCAGTTTAATTTTTTTTAATATTAATACATTGTTAATGGGGCCGTCCAAATTGAGTATTATGTATATTTATATTTGTTTACTGTATCTAAAACTATATATGTATATATATTGTTACTATATTAACTATATATATAGTCATATATATCGCAAATATATTCTTTTATAATAAATAATAAAAAGGAAAAGAAAATGAATCATGCATAATTCTCGTACACAATGTAGACATTTTTATAATGTGTACATTGTAAAATTTGTAAATAATGTGACATTTAAAATATATATACTGTGACTATATTTATTAATAGGATTATAAATAATTGTGCTTCACCAGTTATTAATATTCTGTGTATAAGGTAACCCAATGAAGTTGGGCAGCACATTTTTTTTTTTTTTTTTTTTAATAAAGTGTTTTTCTCTCTCTTTCTCAACTATAATTTCCGAAAATTTGACTTGAAAAATGTTGATCCGCATAAAATTGGGGGCACTTAACTTCTTTGAGCTTGTTCTTATACTCTTAACATCTTTTCAATACGATAGTAATTTAAAATCGATAGAAAAATATATAAACATAATTGTTATTTATTTCCTCAAGATTTAATAGTAATTGAAAATATATGTTTGCAATATTTTTTTCAATTATTTTAATATAATCGAATTTCAAGAGAAAAGGTATATTAAGTTGGAAGAGACAATTATCAGTCTTTTTCATAGATTTTTTTTAAAAATGTTTTTATGTGATCCTTTTCTTCGATGATGAGAGTCTTAAATTGCACTAATATTGATCCCCAGGTAATTATAATCAATTTCCCCTCCACGTTCCCATAAAGTTTATTCCACTCTTTGATTAAAAAATAAAACTGTGTTAAGTACTGGGCTCTGCAGTCTAAACCTAATACTATCACAACCAGCAAAGCGGACCCTCCCCGCTCATCATAGTTTCAATGCGCACACGGCGCCATCGATTCTGCACACAGTGTGCACTCGACAACGCCCTAAAAATACCCATGGGTAGAAGAAGGCAGCACACTTCAACTGACATCATTGTACCTAAGTATTCCGTATTTTCAATGGAGGGTACGAAAAAAAAAAAATACTGGGCTTTATCTTTCTTTTATACCCTGAGGGAGTTGAGGCGTAAATTTCAGACTTTTCAGGAGCGACGTTATCCACTTCGACCTTATAACCGTTAAGTAGATTTAATTTAAAAGAGCAATGGGATGCAATGAAAAATAAGATGATACACTTATACAAATCAAGAATATCAAATTAAAGTTAGTAATAAATATAACCTTTGCTATTATATAATCTGTAATTAAAAAATGAATGAATAAATATAATAAAAATCAACATTGAAGAAATTAATAGAACAATCTCGAAATATAACCAATAAGATATGAAGTCATAAGAGCAAAAGCAAAAATTAACAAAATCTAATTACTCAGATAAGAATTTTTTTTTCAAATGTTGCACTCTATTGATATCCCTTTGGTTCGATGCACATTTCAAATACTCCATTAGATAAAAGCACTTGTCCTGTCAAAATCACTGTTTTTAGTCGAAACGAAATACGATTGTGGTTTTAACCGTGTTGGGGGTTAGGCCACTTTTGCTCCTATAAAAGCCAATAAAACGGACTGAGGGGACAAAGGAATCGTCTGAGGGGTATATATCCGCTAATCAAGCTACAGTGTACAAGAGGTGTCTCTTGTACCACCTTGTCAAAGGATCAGTGATCAAGAGGTCGCTGTCTGAGTTTAGCATATCATCAATACAGCTACCTCCAAAGGTGGAACAATACAGATTTCAAACAACATACGATACTAGGAAGGGATTTGACAACATGAACGTGTTTTATCACAAAGTAATTTTAATCAAAAGAGACCTTTATTGTCTGAATTACTGAAGGGGGTAATAATAGAACTTAGCAGAGAGTGTTCTGTCCTGTGTTGTCCTTACCACTCTAGGACAATGGAAAATGTAAATGCGGATCGATTGTCTTAAGTGGCAGCGGAGATGGCCCTAGCAACACGCAACCTGAGATATAACTAGGAAGCTACAACAGTAATAGCAGGAACCAAGAGAACATTACCTGATCAGTTCATGATACCATCGTTTATTATTCTGATATATACAAAGCAGGAATCATATAATATGGAGAAAGTTCAAAAATTAAAATTTCTGCTTAATATCATTGTCTTAGAACTAAATAAAGAGCTTAGGGCTTAAGGTTTAGGCTTATTAAAGGGAATAAAAAGGATGAAAATTAAAATGTTAATATTACTCATTTTATAATCGAATACTAATTTGAAACATGTCTTAGGAGTAAAGTAGACCTGTACACTATCGGAGTACAATAACAGAAAGCAAGCAAAATTAGACAAAAGAAAAAGAGATCAAGATAATTCAGTGCATCCCTCCGTTTTCAGCATTCTCCGAGGCGGTCAAATCATAAAATGCAAAATATTTATATTCAAATAAACTGTTTTTAAAAAATAATTTAAAAAAATAAGAATAATATATTGGCTGTAACTAAACATTGAATATAAAATCGCAAAGATAAATAAATATAATAAAATTAAATCGATAATTTTTCTGCCTTATCCTACGATTTTACTTACAAGATGGCAACGGAGGAGGAATCACCGATTTCAATGAAATTTGTTTCGGTGATACAAGATCGACACTTGTCAAAGGATTCTTGCCTCATATCTTAGGAGCCGGAAAAAATGTTCAACATAATTTTATCAAATGTTTATGTTAATGTTTACTTCCTTTCCAGGAAAGACCCTCTTAGAGGGCTATAAGATTGGTGCGGAATACCTTCGAACCAAAAATAACCTTAGAAATAGGTAATGGAAATATGGTAATTATAGCATCGCTGGAGGAAATGTGGGTAGGGATACTAGAGAACCTGAAGCACGTAATAAAGGAGATACTATCTACAGAACATCTTCACTACGTCATGTCTAATAAGGTTTCAGTAATAGTTGCCCTTTATGGTGGCAGTCAAACGTGATAAAAAGGATTATCAAGAGAAAAAGAACAGTGGGTCTCACCAGTGTTAACGAAGATAGGTGCACTTATTCATGACCTACGCAAGACAAACGTGGGGGAAAAGAAAAAATGTTCATGCTTTGACAACGGAGAATCGCGCCATCTGGACAGCCGAAGAGTAAATATAAAGGCTTCGAACCATCTCCAGTGCTCTAGAGGAGGAGTAGCCAAAATCAGTAGCAGCTGGAATATGTCAAACGATAGTGAGGAAGAGGAAGAAGAAGTAGATGAACAGCCCTTTACGATCGTAAATCGAAGGAACAAGAGCCCTTCAAGAGTTGATCTTAACCAAACTACTAAATAAATTATCGTCAGTGAATATGATGTAAAGATTCTTACATATACCATTATATTTGTTTTATTGTGTAGAATAAGGAAAACATATTAGCCATGTATTAAATATAAATTTCCCCAATATTCCAACAGACGTTCCGGTAAAGTATAGGAACATTTTTTTTTTCCTATGATTAAATAAGGTAGATACGTGTAAAGGATCCTTGAAAACTCCTTAATAAAAGTTGATGCTTTTTTCTCATACAACACATTAAAATATGAAAGGTGTTGATATAGAAGAGAACAGTTGAAATACAGCTTACGGGCAGAAGTAAAACAAGATATAGATGACACTGAAGAGTTATATGAATATCAGGATATGAATTTTCTCTTATTTATATGAATATCAGCAGACCATAAAATCAACCAAAAAATTTTTTTTTATTTCTATCATAATCAACAGTGGCAATAATGCTGATCGAAACGTCATTTAAACGTAACAACTAATTTTAATGTTTATATAAAACATTATATCCAAAGTTATTACGATGAGTAATATAACCTCATACCGACAACAACCCCACAGAAATCACAGGAAACTGGACCGAAATGTTGATTCCAAAATAGGTCAAGACATAGAGAACTGACTAAAAAACTCAGTTGTTCATTTTTCAACTTTTTATCAAAAACCTATGAAACAAAAAAAAAAACCTATTTTACATTAAACTCATGGACATAAGCAAACCTGTGCTTTGCCAAACAAAATCTTCCTTAGGAAAACAATGACCATAACACGACTGAATATATTTTCTCATGAATATTACATGAGAAACCCTAATCCTCTCTGCTCAGAAAAAAAGAACAAAAATAACTTGGAAACTTGTGATATAATGAATATATAATGATATCACTACGCTCACTGATATCATTTTTATTTTGCTAGATATTGACTAATACTTAATATTAACGTTTAATTCATAGTTACTAAATAAACATATATAAAAACAAACTAATTTAGTTAATTCAAATGAAATGACACTAGACACTTTTCGTCGTCATAATTTGCAAAGCTGTTTCCCCTCATTTTCTTGTATAGTATCCAATGATTTTTTAGAAAATAAGCATCTAAAATCAAAACTATAACGAAAATTAAGGTTTTACAAAACGGACTACAATAATTATCTGTAAAATTTAGTTATTCTGAAGTCCAGAGAGAGGGGAGAGAGGGAGAGAGGGAGAGAGATAGAGCGAGAGAGAGAGAGAGATTTAATTCGAACATAAAAATTAAAAATCATTAATCATTTTTCAACCCCCCAAAATTACCTATTGTACACCTCTTGTTCCAAACATCAACTGGAGACAATCATTTTTGAAATCTGGAATGTGGAATCTTTAATCATAGCCTTAATAAAACTAAAATGAAAAACTTGTTAAGTTTACCGATTGAAAGGTATAGAATAAACATATTTTTTTATTCCATACATGTAAATAAAAAATCATCATCTCCTTTTCTGGTTTTATGGAAATAAAACTTAAATGTAATACAAGCAGATTAAAAGTTTATAAACACATTAATCAGTACAATTCTATCATTATTATTAAAGGTAATTATTAAAATATAAGAAAAAAAAAGAATTATTTTAATGAATAGAGCAGTTTTTTTTCTTATGAAAGGCAAGAAGAGGTTATCAGAATATCTGCCAGAATTTTAATAAGGATGAAGGATTTTTTTTCGATCTCTGCTATACCAACAATCAGCAAGCTAGATCGGAGTTACACTTCACTGGGCATCGCAATAAATCATAAAAAGTTATACCTTCCAAAACATTAAGTAAACTGCGGGCTCATATTCTTTGCAAGGTTCAAACTACTATAATAATAACAAAAGTTATTGTTCCCTGTATTAGGCATCGACTCATTCACAAAAATCCTTTTTATTTATTGAATGACCCTACTTATCAAATTCGATTAAATTTTTTATGTTTTTCCAATACTTTACAGGACTATAAGCAAACTGTCAGACCCTGTAAGAATACTTTTGACAATTTCGTTTTATTTAAGTCAGAAGTTTATAATAATACAGATATGAAAACACTAAACCTATCATTAAACTGGTACCGTAACATAATTATATTGTTACAGATTGAATCGAAGCAAGAATTGGATGAGTTGCTTTTGTCCTGCCTGCAACAGGACAAATTAATAACAGGCATAGCTCTCTATTACGAGCCAAATAAATGACGAGAAGCTTCCTTTGCAGGAGATCCATCGCCAATTGTTACTTTTTTAATTAAATCCCAGCTTTTGAAAGAGTTTTAGTAACGATTTTTACTTTTCTGTGAGCAATATACTTTTTTTATAATAAACCATAGAGTATAAATTAAAATGAAACCAATTAGATCCATAAGAAAGAGATTTTAATGTATTTTATTCATGTAATAGATCTACTAAAAACAAATAAAGTATATATTATGATTAATAAAATGTTTTCTATAGAATTTTAAAGAATGTTAAAATGTAATTTACATTAATACTATATAATTATGAGCACTTTGCAGCCTATATTCATTTCTAAGTTATATAGAAAGAAGACTAATTAATCTACGATTAAAATTTTGATTATTTTAACAACGTTCACAAAACTTGGGATCATAATTAAATAATAAAGTAACAATAAAGTAAATAGATATGTTGAAATGGAGGGAGTGGGTGGGACAGACACTGGGAAAGGAAGCAGGAAAGGAGAGTAAAGTGGAGAGGGAGAGGTAAAGATTGATTAAAACCGTCCTTAAAATGTAATCTTCACTCCTGTTATATACACAATTTACTGATTTTTTTTTTTTATTTTCAAGCTATATTTTTTTTTAAATATATCTCTGAAATGGAAATAATGAATGTATGAGTATTGAGAAAGAAGGTAGAATGTATTAGTTATTTCTCCATAACATAAAAATGTACATTTTATTTTTAACAACCTTTTGTTCTTTAACGTGAGGTCAGGCAGGAAACATGTGGATTTATTCTTGTGTCAACCTCGAAATAAAAGTTAACCCGTCCAGTCCTGATTCGAGAACACAAATACAGACACGAAACTAAAAAGTCGGTACCCTAAAATTCTTGGTTACAACTGCCTTACAAAGTTATTTTTAAAAAAGCTAAAATTTTTACCAGGAATATTTTCTGAGACCATTAATCTTTAAAATATAGTTGGCATGATGGACCACAGAACTACTAAGTTTAAGTTTTAGCTGAAAAAAAAAGGAACTACATATATTAGAACTGTAGTCCCAGAATAGAACTGAATTTTAATATATTTATTTTATAAGTTTATATATTAAATTGTAATGTTCAAGTAGATCCATTTACTTAATGAATAAACTTAATATGATAAAAGCTAGGGGTGCTCGTAAACTCGTATATTCCCTCGACCTGCATAGTAGTAAAAATGCTGATACAAGTCTTGTATTAAAGGATAGCATGAAGAAATATCAATACTTATGAATTTGCAAGATTTTACTATTTGGACATGATTAATCTTTAAATTAGCAAGGATTTATGTAACGAAAATGTCAAATTAATGATACTGTATAGAACAAAAAAAAATTAAATAAAGGGTCCAGGAAACAAACATAAAACATTTATGAAGAATATATTGTTTAATGGAGCTAGTTGGGACCTATATGGAGAAGACACTCTCAAAATTTTATGTTATACTTAAGTGATTCGTTTAAAAATATACTTTTTTCTGTAAAATTTGGACAATTAGAATACCCATGTCCAATTAATAAATAGAAAATTGATATATAATTGGTTGCCTTTTTATTGATATTTCATAGGTGTTCAGCGCTTTTAGCTCTGAACCTATGTCAAGAGGCTCTGAAATGTTTTCAGTTCCAATTAAAATGACGAAATTAACAAAGCAAAGTTAAATGGATAACATCCGATAAAATAATATGTCAAAAGTTCCATCTAACCTCAAACCGACAGAAACAACAGCCAAACAACAGAAACCAAAAAGGACTGGTACAAACGATTTTAAGTATTAACCTAGAAGGAGCACAAGAGTCCTTTGAAAAAATAGTAATGAATACTCAATAACTTTTAGTAATACAGTAAAATTAATGATAATTTCGACAAGCATCAAAGAGTCCAGTAAATTAGTAAACTATATACAACGGGAAATGCTAATAGACACTAAACACCTTATCACAGAATACGTAATGGACGAGGAGGATAGCACCAAAAACTAACTAAAAAAAAAAAACGTTACAAAAAAGTACTCGGACAGCTGAACAAACTAGGGAAAAATTGATAATCTGTAAGCAGTCTCAGACAGAATTTCCACCAATCCTACCCCTTCAAAACGGATTGTAACCATAGAACTGTAAGGTACCTCTGTGAGTGGAGTACATCTTTCTAGACACTGAGACTTTTTTTTTTTTTTTTTTTTTATTTGTTGATATTTACAACTGTATAAAAAAAATACAACCAGTAAATTTGATCATAATGACATAATGATATGATAC
>NW_027105942.1:41851-48748 GCF_000696795.3 Halyomorpha halys
CCTTAATGTTCCCTATGTAACCGATCTAGCCCGAACCAGATATCACTCCTTCCATTATAAACTCTCTAACCACTCAAACCCCCTAGTTTCTAACCTTGCATCCTCTTCCAGCTAATGTAAAAAAGTGCTACCAATGGGTAGTTTCTCTACACGGCTGTAACATTCCAATTTAACTTAGATCAGATTTACTAAATGTATTATAATGTACAGTTGTAAATAGCAATAAATAAATATTAAAAAAAAAAAATTATTCAGGACCGTTTTAAATAAAGATCTATTTTTAGAACTTATTTAAATGTTTTTACTGAGAGCTATTTGTGGTATACATTTGACTGGTTTAGATTCCATAATTTCAACTCAGTTCAAACTGAAGCGCATCAACAAAAATACTATTAGAATAAACAACTGTAGAGTGTGGAGCGGCCCTCCCCTTTCTTTGTACCCACTGGCACGCGGCTCCTGGGCCAATATTGTAATGGAACGGCACCAGTTACGTTTGTTTATACTTCGGTATATATTAATATTGTTATTTATAATAAAGGAAGTAAGAAAAAAAAATTGTAAATTATTTAACCTTCTATAATTTACAATAAAATTAAAATTAGAATCCATTCGAGTACGGCATATTCTTTTTTTAAGTTATAAACAAAAAAGAGAGGACATTTTTTTTCTATTTTTATGTTTCAGGAAATAAATTGGTGTCAAAAAGTTGTAATTTGATATGTACACCCTAAAAAAAAAAAAAAAAAAAGAAAAGAAGAAATTAGTATATAACATATATTGTAAAAAAACACTTGGTTTTCATGCTAAACAAAAAAGCATTTTTTTAAAATTATATTTGTCAGTAGCAGTTGTAGTAACAATAAATGAGCAAATTTTCAGAACCTCTCCAAAACGTACTACTGAAATCACTTCTTAGTCCCTACTATATTGGATTAAACAGAATAAATCTGTCAGTCAGATTATCAGATATAGCCTGGCTCGAACCAGACCAAAGAGTTAATTGATCACTATCCACTGAGCCACTTAACTTTCCATAAGCTTTTAATTTAAAATATTTTATTTTATTATTTCTGTCTTACCCTGACTCAGAAGCATTAAGATAATTTGAATGAAAATAATCTAGGAGTTACGGGACTTCAAAACTTGAATTATCATCATACGAAACACGAGAAAAATAAATTATATGATTAATTATCAGTTTGTTTTTTGGAATTTTAAAATTTTTCACTGTTATAAAAAGAATCACAATTGTACATTTGTGTATTTATTTTAATTTTTTTATTATTAGAAAATTAATAAAACTATTTATGAATGATCTTTTAAATAAAGGAGATGGTAGTTCAATGATCGAGAAAAATCAGAGGATCAAAGAAACACCTATCTTTTTAAGAAGTGCAAAAAAAGATTCTAATGAATTTTATAATTATGTAATCTCATTTTTAAGATAATCTTAAAAAAATCTTAATAAAAATAATTGTATTATTCAATTTTGTTTAATTTAAGAGTAATTATTAGTCTTAATTCATTTATTGTTTAATAGTGTTATTATTTTTCTGGATAGTACAATGTTTATTTCATAGTTATAAAAAGTAAGCAAACTATAAATTTTCTTTATTTATTGTTCAAATAAATAATTTATATCCATTATAGTCTCAAAATCTTTTATTTTCTTTACGAGTCCGACGTTTCGGCCTATTCAACCATCCTCAGAGACAATTTTTGAACTAAATAATCTAAAAACACAACTTCATGAAGGCAATTCAGCCCAGGTCAATTCAACAACTTCTAATTAGTCAATATTCACTTTAAAATAAAAAATAAAATTCTATATTACAGTCACTTATTTGTTAAAATTTATCGCACCATCAAAGGTTTGTTTTTTGAAAACATTTTCATTGGTGGTTTCATTTTTTAATTCCAACAATAGAATTATTTAACACAAGGTCATTGTTAGATCTCAGAATACTTAAGTGACGAAGGATCCTCCTTGAGTGTAGCCGTTGTATAATCTTTCAGGCGTAAGGTGAGGACTCAAACTCATCTTATAAATTAGTCTCTGTAATTCCAGCTTAAGCTGAGGGCTTGTGCTGGCTAGGTCTTGGTAAAGTTTGTGATCTAGGAATTAGATTTCAACTGAGGTTCTTCCACTTGTCATCCGCTGTTTGGGACTTTACAATAGTAACTGACAACTTTACAACTCTATTGCGCAGTTTCGATTGATTCATAAAAATTATGTCGTAATATACTATGCTATAGGAAACTTTAGCGAGGAGTTTTATTCATAAAACTCTTAGAATTGTTTAATGTTCTCAACCGTACGTGATTACTATTCATACCTCTAGTAGTTGAGCATATCAGCGTCCGCTAAAATTATAGATGTGCATCCAGTAGTATAAAAGGTACTAAAATATTTTAATGCGCACTGTTTATAGGTGCTCGATAAAACTTTAATGATCCTCCATGCTCCTTTATTTAAAATATTTGACTTTAAATATTCAGACATTAAACATTCTCAATGACTTCTTTGAATGAAGCAACTTTCTCAGCAACCTAAAATGAAATCTCAATTTCAATATAAAAGAAAGTTTCTACCATAGACGAAAACTTTTTACTCTTCATTATAGAAATTAAACGACAACGAAATAGAAAGTTTCAAGCCATAATTTTAAAAACAATTAGAATTTACAGCAAAATAGTCCCTTTTTTCTCTAAAAAGCTATTTATTGTGTTTATTCGTCAGACACAACATATTTACCTAAAAATATTATGGAATATGAATTACATAAAACATTAAATAAGAACTGTAGAATGTTTTGAAACTACTTTAGAGACTATTTTTCATCATGTGGGCTATATATTTTCCCCCAATCTCTTCAATTGTACCAAAGTCAATTTGTTGAACCCCTGACCCTTCATTAGTTGTGGTTGTGCAGATTTTTTTTTTTTTAATGTTATTTATTAACACATTGTTTTTACTTTGTTTTACAGGTTTTCTACGTTGTATCAAATATTTGTAAGGTAAACGACCATTGTGTTCTAAAATACACTTTTATCTGAGAACCATTAAGCCAGAGAAAATAGACCGCGTGTTCTATCTCCATTCACAACTAGCTAGGTCAAGCCTACCGGAATTTTTAATTTATACTCAAATAACAGAAGAGATGAGTAATAAACCAGGTTTAGCAAAAAAATATTCATAACTGATATAATATATAATATTATATAATTTACGATATGTTTAAATCATTGATGTAAAATATCCAAGATTCCATATTTTTTTTCTTTTCAGCGGTCTCTAATATTACAATCAAGAATTATTCAAAAATTGTTAATTGTTTCTTAAAAATGTTTTTTTAATTGGTTCAAAATTTGTCCAAGAATTTAGTTTGTATCAGCGTAGTGCCTTTTCAGAATTTCGAATTTCCTCTTGCGCCATTTTCAGTTAGTTTATGGTAGTTTCTAATATTTTTCGCAAATCTAATGTCACCAAAAATTTCAGTTTAAAAAAAAAACCTTAAACGTATCAACTCATGAAGGGTCAAGAGTTCAATACTTTCTAAGGAAACAATGTTTCTAGAACAACGATTGTGCTAGGAGGTTATTCGTGCAAGATGACACTCAACTGTCAGGTTTTTTCCACAGTAAACAGTACCCACTTTATAGAGGGTGGGCGTGCCCTATAAGGCACCCAAACTCGCAGGATTAAGTACTCAAGGCTAAAGTACAAGAATAATTAACTTGGAGTGCTATCAATGGGTAGTTTCTCTACGCGCCTGTATCACTCCATTTTAACTGAAATCAAATTTAATAATAATAAAGGCCTATCAAACCCGAAGGTTCGATGCCGATACCACCAAACGCTCTCTGCATACATCCTTCCAGTGATGCCCCTCCAAACCCAATTCCACTAAATCTGTTTTAACGCAACCCTCCCATCTACGTTTTGGTCAACCCCTCGGACGTTTATCCGTTAGTTCAGTGTTTATTAACATTTTAAGGATCCGCTCGTTACTAAACCCTGCAACATTACATGCCCATCTTATACACCGCAATGCTATAAATTGAATTATATTTACCGGGTGCAAGTCCCTTAATTCAGCGTTGTGTAACCTTCTGAATTCTCCCATTAATTCATCCTTTTTCGGTCCGAATATTTTCCGTAATACTTTATTTTAGAAAACCTTAAGGCGCTGTTCATCCCTTAGCGTAAGAGGCCAAAAAGATTGTAAATCAAATTTACAAAATGTAATACAATGTATAAATAGCAATAAATAAAAAAAAATAACTATCTGCCACAGCTGAATTTGAACCCTGGTGCAAGAGTTAGTAATACAGCACCTTGCTCACTGAGCTATCCCGCTTCTATGACATGGTTGAGTTAAATGGTTCAAAATTTCTATGAGAATTGATTTGGTTTTCGAGAAGTGTCTTTTCGGGTTCCCACTTCTTTTTTTTTAACTTTTCATTTTTCTCTTTAATTTATATACAGTAATTATGAAACTTCATAAGTATTTGAAGTGAGCCGAGATTAATAAGAAAGGAGAGTTGGGGATCAAATATCCGACTGAGAAAGTTATTGGTCAACTCTGGCTTCATTTCGGGAACAATCTCGTTAAGTTCTCACTGGCTGTTACCTTGGCTACTCTTCCTCAATCCTACCTTCATAGTCAACCCCATTTCAGTTTTCGCTATATTCAACAGCCGAACTGTTCACAGTTGTTTTTGTCAATATTGAGTACAATTGCCTTCAAATGAACATTAACATTCTTTATTGTTAATTTTTATTAGTTTTTCCTTTTAATGTTTAATTAAAAGCATTTTAATTTGAATGATTTGCAGAGGTGCACCAAAGTAGGAAATCAATTATACACACTGAATTTCAGCTGAATATATTTAATTGGTGCACCTCTCATGTAGTAAGTAATATTACAAATAACAAAGGTGTGTTTATCAAAGTTACTTTCATTGAATTATTTTACAAAATTTACGTTTGTGCAAAACCACAGAAGAAACAAATATGATAGAGACATGGAAGGAATTCGTAACATTTATTCATAAGACATGTGAAAGAGAAAAGACATATTTTTTTCTTCTTTAAAATTTTAATACGGACAATTTGATTGTAAACTATTTTCAATTGTCTAAATGGACCGGATTAAATGGATTTTATTTATTAACTTGTAATAAGTAAGTTTATATATTCATTATCATTCATATCTATTTTAGATTACGTCCTACTACCATCGATAAAAGTGTATTGTCAATCAGTTCCTAATTATATTTCAGAATAGATCATTACTTTATTATTTAAAGGATTAATGGAAAAAGTTTTAAAATACCTTGCTTTTTAGAAATAAATTGCTGTAATCTATTTGAAACTTCATTTTTCTTTTTTAGAGGCCATAGAGTCCAAATTTGATTTAAGTGAAAATTTCCTGCAATTTATCCTATACAGCTTTAGCATTCTATTCATTATACTGAACTAAAACAGTTCTCGATGAAAGCTGCGAGAAATTTTAAGTAGTCCATTTTATATATACACATACAATTTATAAAACTGGTTGCTTAACTCATTAGCAAAAATGCATGACATGAAATAAATCATCAAAAGGGTAACCGTGATGTTAATTTATTTATGGATTCTTTTCAATAGTTTTATTATTAACGGTTTCATTACTTTCTCGTATAATTTTTAAAATATATAGATTTTATACTGCATTCCCTAAACAGTAGTTTTAACATAAATTATTGAATTGAATTGTAGCTCTGTTCCCTACAGCTTCAATGCTTCCATCTTGAATCCATGTTAATAAAATAAATCTAACCTGCCCAGTCGTAATCCTATTACTTGCAAAAGGACTAAGGCTTCGCTCGAACCAGTGCCTCGTGTAAACCAGATATTATCGATTCGTCTGAACCTCGTCATCACTTTGCTAAGAATCCTACCTCATTAGGATAAACAAAATGTAGCAACCTAAACAATCATTATGATTATGACATGTTTTCACAGCCAAAATCCCCAGACATTTTTGTATCCTAGCCCAAGGTAGAAGGATATTTTTTCCGAGTATATTTTTTATCTGAGATCTCTGAACATGTACTTCTTTATAAATAAAATAAGCCAAGTGATCAGTTACTTCAGAAGAAAAAGAGCACGAAGATTTTCGAGAAAGATCTACTTTTTATTATGCAAAATTACTGAACACTAACAGAATGAAGGAATGCGATAACAAAATACGATGATTGGTATTGTAACGGTCATGAAAAATTTGAAAAATATCAAAAGAAAGGGCTCGATTTGAAAAGAAACGGTTAGAATCTCGTTCCAGTACTTCTCTCTAGGAAAAAAAAATCATGATAGTTAAATTTGTTGGATCAAATATGGCCCCCTTTCTGAGGTATTTTATGTAAAAAAACATTGTTTCCACAATCCGATGATTAATAATGTTTTTTCTTTTGTTTTACCGATTGAAAATATCACAACTTCTTAGGAAGGTTACAATAACTCTAATAATATATCGCTTTCTGAAGGTTACGTTTGGGAATAATATAAATGTTAATGCATTGTTGATTTCGAATGTATTGAAAACTACATCATTAAAAAAATAATAAATTAATGTGCAATTTAAATACAGAATGATAGCTACATTTTGATGATAAAATTAGTCCAATAGTATATCTGGCCGAAAAATTGGAAATGAAATGTGAATATGTCCAAAGACCAAAAAAGAAGAGCATCTATTTTTAAATATTATATTTAAGAAGATGGCCTCGTGACCTTATATTGTAAACTGTTTTAGAGTTCTACTACTGGGTAGTTTCTCTACATCCTGTATCATATCATATGTCATTATGATCAAATTTACTGGTTGTATTTTTTTATACAGTTGTAAA
>NW_027105942.1:53208-55831 GCF_000696795.3 Halyomorpha halys
AAAAAAATAAAAAAAGGAGTGTATTTATACTTTCTCTTTTAGGGTGTATTTATATTACGTTGTATTTTGATGAATGAGGTATCAATAGAAAACGTATTTAAAAAAAAAAGTGATGATTCCCCCCAATTCCAATTCTTAAATTCTTACTGGAACTTTAATAACACTTATTTTAAAAAGTATGAGGATTCAAAGCTCGCACAGAAGTAAGGCGCCGAATCGAGACAATAAAAATTTAGTTTCAAGCGTAGATTGGTCCCTGTTTTAAGACCCAAAAACGAACAATTACGGAACTTTCTATGAGGTCTTAGCGGTTACCATTTAGGAAATTTACGGATATCTGAATCTTAACTGTTTGACTGAATTGACGTTTCCCAGTGAGGCAACGTAATCACTCATTACTTTAAAATATTCATTATAAAGTATGCACCATTATCAATTCTATTTGTCGAATAGACCTGATAATATTATATTGTTTATAAGAATGAGCATGACATGATTTCGAATGTAATAAATAGGAAAAGAAAATTATTCAAATAATTGCATTTTTTTATTATTTGAATAATCATATTTATATTTTTAGTTTAAAATTAATTTTTAGTAATAAAAAAGTTGTTTCAGAGGATAATGTTATAGAAAATATCTTGATATTTATAACCTGTGTCTCTATACTTGTATAGAAAATACAGGTTTGAATTTAATTAAATGGAGTCCATACTAAAGAAAGGGTTTTTTAAATAGATTAAAAAACATTAGTTAAATATATATTTTTTAAAAATAGTTACTTATATTTAAAATAAAAACAAATTTTAAAATTTAATTTTTATCAAAATTATTTATAAAGGTTTCATAATTTTTAATAAGAAACGTGATTAAATAGGTAACTTCATACTTTCTGGGAAATATTAAGCATAGTTTTTTTTTAATCTAAATTTATTATAAAACACAATCTAATTCATTTCCAAATCTTTTTTAATCTTTCCTTTTCGTTAAAATCATTAACGCATACACAGGAAATTACAACATATACAGACTCGTAAATATTACACAGACACACCAACATATATATAATTGTTTACATTGAAGATCTGTTTTAGTTGGGAGGTAGCTAAATGATTAATGGAAATCCTTAACTTCAGACGAAATTCTTACCATTACCTGACTCGATAGAGCGGAATCTAAACTACTTAACGGAAATTACTTTGGCTTTAATAGAACTGATGAAGATTTATTACTCTGGATCGATACTCTATTATTCGTTTAATTCATAAGCCGAGTGCTCCCAGTAATCTAAACAAGCTGCTCCGACAATTAGGACTTAACACAAGTCCTTACATAACACAACTAATTAATGTACTCCAGCAAAAAACAAGGCGTCAGTTATATGAAGATATAAAATACCCCAAATGAAGAAAAAACTATACATATTTTTAGGCCTAAAAATCCATAGGATGATTTAAAAATAACAAGTAAGTGAAAAGTTCAAATCCAAACGAGTTGGGAGAAATAAATATAATTGGGAAAATTAGAATATTTTATAATATAGTTGGGGAAATTAAGATATATTATTATACAGGAGATGAAGTTAGAATATAGTTGGGTAAATTAGAACATTTTATGATATAGGTGGGGTAGTTACAATATTTGAGGAACTTTGTATATTTTATTATATAGTTGGGGAAATTAAAATATTTTATAATATAGTTTGGGAAATTCGAATATTTTATATGATAGTTGGGGAAACCAAAATAATTTTTTATATAGATGGGGAAGTATATTCTAACTTGGGAAAATTAGAACATGTTATGATGTAAGTGGGAAAGTTAAAATATTTTATAATGTAGTTGAGATACTATGTATATTTTATTATATAGTTGGGGAAATTAAAATATTTTATAATATAGTTTGGGAAATTTGAATATTTTATGTGATAGTTGGGAAAATCAAAATAATTTATTATATAGGAGAGGAAGTTAAAATATAGTTGGGGAAATTAGAACATTTTATGACATAGGCGGAGAAGTTAAAATATTTTATAATGTAGTTGAGAAACTATGTATATTGTATTATAAAGATGGGAAAATTAAAATATTTTTTTTAATGCCAATCAAAATATTTCAATTTTCCCAACTATATGATAAAATATACAACGTTTCTCAACCATATCATAGAGGAACTATGTATATTTTATTATATACATGAGGAAATCACAATATTTTATTATATAGGAAGCAGTGGGGTGGGAACATGCTTTTAACTTTTTCCAAAAATACTACATATTAATTGGCAACCCGATTTTTTTTCAGAGTTATAACTCAACAATGGCGGAATCGATTTCAACGATTTTTAATATCTGTCAAACAAATACACACTGACTTTAAGGCTAAAAATCTGTGACCACTTCGGAAACCACCTTGTAAAAGGGATGTGGCATTCAGGATCGCCCGATGTTATTCAATTTTCATAAAGTGGTAAACGTTCCCACACTGGAAAATTTAGGACTACACCACTGATAGGAGTGGAAGTTAGAATAATAGTTGGAGAAATTAGAACATTTTATTATATATGTGGGGAAGTTAAAATATTTTATGATAACGTTGAGAAACGTTGGGTATAGGTATATATA
>NW_027105942.1:56029-56336 GCF_000696795.3 Halyomorpha halys
CGAACAGATCCGCTACCTTGGACTACATTTGGACAAGCGATTAACCTGGAATCCTCACACTGGACTGAAAAGACAGGAAACTGTACGTAGATTTCGACTATTACAGCACTTACTAGACAAACGGTCTAAACTTCCAACACATCACAAAAGACTGATCTACATGACTGTAATAAGGCCAAAGAATGAGCTGTGGGGCTCCACTAAACCTTCGGATTCCTCTCGTATTCAATCCTTACAATCCAAAATCCTTCGTAAAATCCTCAATGCTCCTTTCTTTGTCACAAATAAAATCATACATAAAGACCTT
>NW_027105943.1:0-1330 GCF_000696795.3 Halyomorpha halys
AACTGACCAAGTAACAGACTCTCAGCCATGTTAAATGTTATTTCGTTTTACCATGGCAAAAGAAGGCAATTTTTTTTCGATTTAACACGAGTTTTTCCATTTAACACGCTTTAACATAGATCATGAATACCCCTATTATACCTCGGCAACTCACCGATTCAAACAAAGTGTACCTCGGACTAACTTTGATAGGAGAATGACATGGGGAACAAATTTAATTAATGTAACAGTCAGGTAATTTAATGATTGAAAATTTTGTATTTGACAGATGCGGATGTATAAAAAGGGAGAAAAAAAGATCCAACTGTAAATAAAAATGAAGAGGCACGGAATGTACTGCACGGGAGTGTTTTTCGATGTAGAGCAGGCTTTTGATCATGTCTGGCACCAAGGACAGCTTTACAAACTCCGTAGATTCCAACCTATTACATAGTGTCTCATTATCCGTTCCTTTCTCACTGATTATTCAAAGTAAGCCACTTTGGTCCCTATTCATCCCTCTTCTCTCAGTCGGCCGGTGTTCCTCAAGGTAATGTCCTCGGTCCCATCTTCTACACGGTCTATCTCCTCACCTGATGACACATGTGTGTTCACAGTTAATAATAACCCTTTGATTACATCCCAAACTCTCCAATCCCGTATCACAGCCCTCAAAGAATGGTGTCGATACTGGGGGGGGGGGGTCAAATAAATCCCAACAACCCATCTTTACCCTTCGTCGTAAACCTACTGACTGCCCTACAGTATTCTTTAATAATGTTACTCTTGCCCCTGTAGAACAGATCAGCTACCTTGGGCTACATCTGGATAAACGACTAACCTTGAATCCTCACACAAGACTTAAATGACAGGAAACTGCACGTCGATTCCGACTATTACAGCACTTACTAGATAAACGGTGTAAACTTCCAATCCATTACAAAAGACTGCTCTACATGAATGAGTAGTTTCTCGTAGAGGTTAAAGGCTTCAAATTCAAACCTTCTAATTCCTCCCGTATCCAATCTCTACAATCGAAAATCCTTAATGATATTTACTTTATCACAAATAAAATCATCCATAAAGACATTAATGTTTCGTACGTAACCGATCTAGCCCGAACCAGATATCAATCCTTCCATAATAAGCTCCCTAACCACCAAAACCCTCTAGTTTCGAACCTTTCATCTTATTCCATTCCGGACAGTCCTCCGAGGCACTAGAAAAGAAGATGGCCTCGAGACCTTCTAGTGCAGAGATATTATTAGATTGCTACCAATGGGTAGTTTCTCTATGCGCCCGTATCACTCCATTTTGATCTTTTTGAATGGACAACAAGAATGTAGTGCCC
>NW_027105943.1:1620-2296 GCF_000696795.3 Halyomorpha halys
CATCTTTACCCTTCGTCGTAAACCTACTGACTGCCCTACAGTATTCTATAATAATGTTACTCTTACCTCTGTAGAACAGATCCGCTACCTTGGGCTACATCTGGACAAACGACTTACTTGGAATATTCATACGAGACTTAAAATATAGGAAACTCCACATCGATTTCGACTATTACAGCACTTGCAAGATAAACGGTCTAAACTTCCAATCCATTACAAAAGACTGCTCAACATGAATGAGAAATCTCTCGTAGAGGTTAAAGGCTTCACTAAACCTTCGAATTCCTCCCGTATCCAATCTCTACAATAAAAAATCCTTAATGATATTTACTTTATCACAAATAAAATCATCCATAAAGACATTAGTGGTTCGTATGTAACCGATCTAGCCCAAATTAGATATCAATCCACCAAAACCCTCGAGTTTCTAACCTTGCTTCTTCTTCCTCCAACAGACAGTCCTCCGAGGCACTAGAAAAGAAGGTGGCCTCGAGACCTTCTAGTGTAGAGATATTATAAGATTGCTACCAATGGGTAGTTTCTCAATGCGCACGTATCACTCCATTTTGATCTTTTTGAATGGACAACAAGAATGTAGTGCCCATTACAAGAAGAAACCAATAAAATATCGCAATATAATAAAAACTTGTGAAGAAGAGAATGAAGATGAGCTAAT
>NW_027105943.1:4836-5867 GCF_000696795.3 Halyomorpha halys
CGGGGGGGGGGGATTCCTTCCCATCTAAGGGAGGATTATCAATGGGAGGGGGGTGGCTCCTCTAGGTCAAGGGGAATCATACTCCACCTTCTATTTATACGGCTAATTGTCCGTTAATTAGTATGTGAAAAGAAATGGAAAAAGATCGATAGTAACGAGGGCTAATTATATATTACTATCGATGTTTCTTCCAATATGATTTCATTGTGAAGGGGATTTAATAGTGCATGACTGCTAAGATGCCAAGGGTCATGGGTTCGGTACTTTGAAAGGAAGCACTGTTTTTGGAACAACGGTTTTACATAGAGGTGATTTTTCAAGGTCACTAGATTTTTTTTCCACATTATGAGGCTGGGTGGACCCAAGAAGGGTTCCAGAACAGGGTTGACTCACGGCAACAGACTAACGGAAAATAATTATCTGCCACATCCGGATCCTTGGAGTTAGTAGCATAGTTCTTTCGCTATGGTATTCTCTAAAGCATAAAATTGTGTGAATAAAATTCAACAAATTTTCGTTAATAAATAAAGAAACAAACAAATATAACTGAGAAAATTTAAATTAGGTGCGATAGTTTAAAGCTTTGAGAAACAGCTATAGAGTAATAAAATGATACTGTGGTTCAGTGTATACCACTAATTGTCCTAGTGGTAAAGGAAAAAGATAACATCGAAAGTAAATTATCGATTACTATTTATAAATGCTTTATTGATTAATATCTTTAGTTATTCATTGAGCGGGATAGCTCAGTGAGTAAGGCGCTGAGTTACTATCATCAAGGATCCGGTACCGTATCCAGCTGTGGTATACATTCATTCCATTACTGTACGTATTGTTATTGCTTTTATTGATATCATGTCATATAAACCACCTCCTAAATTAAAGTTTTTGGAAATTTTACTATCGGTGGATCGTAACAGTCGCATGTAGTTCATCTTTAAGAGTGAATTAGTCTTCCCATCTACTAAATATTTAAAAAATAATAATTAATATATTTTAAAATACATGAATAATTAATATATTTAAAAAAA
>NW_027105943.1:9470-9670 GCF_000696795.3 Halyomorpha halys
TGTAGCCGGAGGGGTCAAAGGAACAAAAATGGTTTAGAGAAAGAATTCGTCACGGTAATTGAGGCATTTATTCATTGATGAGTCATGATGACTGCCGTTTTAGTCTCCTCGATGGATCGAAAAAAAATAATTATGTTTTATAGTTATCGATATACACGTTCAGCGTTGGACCAAAAAGGCAATGTGAATTCGTGTTAACA
>NW_027105943.1:11641-12593 GCF_000696795.3 Halyomorpha halys
ATCTATAAATTCTTCTATTTAATTCTTTCTTAAATTTAAAACTTTTACTAACCACTTCTCTTCTTTCTTTCATTTACATTTCCAAAGGTTAATGAAAGAAAGAAGAGAAGTGGTTAGTAAAAGAATTAAATAGAAGAATTTATAGATGGGACAAAGGCAATTAGCCGGCATTTTTAAGTTTTTAAAAAAAGAAAATGAGAACAAAATAAAGGTATCCTTGAAAATGACCTGAGGGTCGAAACGTTGGAAGCCTTTGAAAAGAATAAAGTTGAGAAAAAAAGGATCAAATTTGTTTTTAAGTAAATATTATTTCAAAAAATTAAGTATATCTATAAGTCGTTTTTGAGAAATTCGTGCGGATATAGAAGATAAATATTGATACAAGATAAACTTGTTTGAACGATAAAAATATATTGAAACAACAGAAGGAAAATTTAATAAGAAATTAAATGAAAATTAAAAGATACTAATTGTTTATAGATTTCTACAAATAAAACTAACCTACAGAGCATTCGATAAAAAAAGAAATTAATAAATAAGGGTAGATATTATACAGGTTAATTTCTATGATAATGTGGACTACAACAGAAAGATAAGATGATACTTACTTTTGTGAAAATGTACAGATTGGAAAATATAGAAGTTAGGTAAGTGAATTGATGAAGATAGCGATGTTAGATGGAGGTGAAAAAAGAAGAAATAAAATGGTATACTGCACACACTCTACTAGGTAAGTTAAACACTGTTATCTATAATCCAAAGAGGTTGCAACTGAAGTAGGTAGGAATCACCTTTAGCTAACAAAAACGTACTAAAGATTTTTATACTATCGTAATATATTTACAGAAATTTAATAGTGAATATGGTTTAAGGTGGTAATAAGTAAAATGAATAGGAAAAATAAAGATAATTAAGAAGAGAAAAGTGAATGAAATGAGTGACTGTAGCAGCG
>NW_027105943.1:16280-16950 GCF_000696795.3 Halyomorpha halys
TATTTTTATATTTCTATTTTATATACTTTTGTTATTTTTTGTGTTTGTTATTGTTCCGGTAACCTACGGCAACGGAAAAGTGAATCAGAAAGGATTTGGACCAGTAGCGCCCATGTGGCCAGCATCAAAAGCTTGTCTCCTCCAACGCTTGGTAGCAAGTGAAGCAAGCCGAGAAGAGTGTGAGAGAGCCATCTCGTCTTGAGAAGCAGTTCATTATTTCTTTGTCTCTGACATCAGGAATCCACCATGAGTGAGTAAAACTCCTGGAGTTGTTCTCAGCAGTAGAGAGGAGAGAGGCTTAGAGATGCAGAGGGAAGAAAGAACCATGGAGTAAGTCAACCTACCAATAATTAACATTCACCACCACTTGGCAATCATCATCAACAACCTCAATTTTATATCTACAATTCCATAACCCAGCATTCAAAATTTTACTAACCATTTAATCATAATGTTTCCTTTCGGCCACCCACCACACCATTGTAACATAAACAATAGAATTATTTTTCATTTAATCATGTTATTTTTCATTTATACAGTCCACTTCAACCCAACCAGCAAACCAAAAATGAAGTGTGTCCGGCAATTTCAGTTGAGGGCATGCTTCATACAGTTATTTTTATATAAACTTTCACATGTTTTAAATTATTTTTAGCCACACCTTATTAAA
>NW_027105943.1:21557-21954 GCF_000696795.3 Halyomorpha halys
TTAAAACTAGGATTGAATTTATTTATTAATAAAGAAAAAAAAATCCACTTTTTTTTATTTTTTTTTTTTTTATAAATAGGGACACAGAAATGACAATTAATTGATATGAAGAGAAAATGGTTGGGGTGCGGTCAGAGAATAACAGAGAAACTTATTTATTAGTACCAACGTTTCGGCCAGAATTTCATACCTTCATCAGGTCTGCTAGTAGATCAGGAATCTAAGTGTAATAAACTTCGCACAACTATCTCCACCATTTTTACCCCTACCCGTTTACAGAAAAACAGAAACTTTTTCTCAACACCCAACCATGTTCTCCTCATATATATAACATATAACATACACCCTCTTCGCCCCTTCCAAGGTCTATTTCTTAAAATAAATTCACTCTCTTCTG
>NW_027105944.1:0-1082 GCF_000696795.3 Halyomorpha halys
CGGGAGACGAAAACGATCTGGTGAAACACAAGACTGCCAAGAGAGAATCAGAACAAGAAGTTGAAGATCACCCGCCTGGCGTGGACTGGAGAAGGCAGCCGAGGCGGGCTCTTTGATTGGCCATTATTATTATTATTATTATAAACTTTTATATCAAAAAGGACAATTTTATTCTGGAATAAAACAATTTGTACAAATCATCTCTTCTATCTATCATATCATACCTATGGTCACTAATTTAGTTCAGTTCTATAAATAATATTATTGTTCAGGTTTGGTCTCAAAATCTTAAATTTCTTTATGTTTTTGGCCGGAAAACAAACTAAGTATACATATTCAATTTTCCCACATAGTGTGATCTAGATATTCGGAACTGTAAAAAGATAAAGGCCTAGGTCGGATTCGAACCGGCACCGCCATTAGATCCTGTCAACATCTTCAGTTGCTCAAGTTATTGACAAATTGCTGACTTCGTCGTACGGCCAAATTTCAGATGTTTTTCACGTGTCAAATAAATTATGATAAACATTACGTCAAACTCGTCAATTATATTATATTTTAGTTTAGACTCTATATAACATTTGACTTATTTGATCGTCTGTTAATTTTATGATTATGTATAGTTGTAAATTCGCCTACATTCACGCAATGTTTTTGTTTTTTTTTCAAAAAATATTAAATGTTTCTTAAACATACTAATAGGACCGTTGTTAAATTATTTAGAAGCTACCAGGCGAATTAGACGACGGCAAAGAGATAGAAATAGACTCGGTGTAATTCAAGAAAATTTTCCACAGAGAGCAGCAGTTCCTCCAGAACCAGAACCAGAAGTCGAAGAACCCCAGCCTGACGGGGACTGAATAAAAAGGCTGCGTAGGCGGATTTGATGAGTAGCCATTGTATTATTATTATCATATTCCGTCAGTCTGCTGGTGTACCTCAAGGTACTATCCTTGGTCCTATCCTTTATACAGTTTTCACAGCTGACATTCCAACCCATCCTAACACAATCCTCACCACGTATGCCGATGACACATGTCTATTGTCAGTGAACAATGATTCTTATATTGTATCCCAAACCC
>NW_027105944.1:5042-5915 GCF_000696795.3 Halyomorpha halys
ATCCCCCACGTGTGAGGGGTAGAGCAGAGCTCAAGAGATTCCAGCGCATCCCTCTCGCCGCATCACTGGTAATGAGCCAGTGGAGGCTGAGCAAGGGCAGATAATTATTATATGATAATTTGACTAATAAATGGGATCAAAATTAACAGTGAATAATAATGATAATAACAATTTATTGATTTTTTTTTATGGGTCAACCACCGTATAAATATACTTTGGACCCACAGAAGCTTTGTTCATCTTGTGATGGAACAGCCCTGGAGGATTGTTTCCATTTTTTGACCCCGTATCATAAGAACCGAATGCGATACATGCCGAAACTAAGCGATATTAGCCGAAATCAGTTGTATGAATTTTTGTCTGTACCCTCAGGATTGGATCTTAAACTGTTTTTATATATGTAACCCAAAACCTTTTGCATAGGGCTGGACACCTATCGTCCCTATAGGATCCATACATACACATACACACACATATGCTCATATATATACATAATAAGGACAAGTAAACAATAAGAACAAGATAAGAAAAGAAAAAATACGATATAGAATTGAACATAAGAAAATAAAGGAGAACAAAAAATCAATAAAGAGGGATAATAACAATAAGAAAAAGGAATACACAAAATCCTATATCACAAAATCATTTAACGTACAGATGTCTATTAGCACTCAAATTAAAAATAGTTTAATGAGCTATAAAGTAGTTTATGATGTTTATCTTCGTAGGAGTAATAGTTTACATGAAATGCTAATATAAATTGATTTATAGTTGTTCGGACACATTTTTATTTGCCAAATTTATATTCATATGTGAATATCATCAAAACTACTACCCCTACGAAGATAAGTTTCATAAACTACTTTATAGCAA
>NW_027105944.1:8083-8482 GCF_000696795.3 Halyomorpha halys
ACAAAATAAACTTACAAAATGTTAATTTCTAGTTGTTCGTATAAAATGTTGGATTTTTGAAAAAATATATCTCTAGATCCATAAGACACACATATCTTCGTCACATAGAAATCACTTACCTTCGTAGGGGTAGTAGTTTTTATGATATTCACATATGAATATAAATTTGGCAAATGAAAATTTGCCCAAACAATTATAAATCAATTTATTTTAGCAAATTTCATGTTATAGTAAGCAAACTATTACTCCTATGAACAGTAACATCATTAAGCTCATTTAGCTCATTAAACTAGCTTTAATTTGAGTGCTAATAGACATCTGTACGTCAAATACTTCCTGAGATAGATTGATAGATAGATTTATCAAAATAAATTAACTAACTACTAATCTTTCAGTAGA
>NW_027105945.1:0-351 GCF_000696795.3 Halyomorpha halys
AATAGGAGTGTTCCTGAGACGTTACAGCAACTTTTTCGTTAAAATCGAACAAGCAGGAATGCCACTTTATTTTTCTAATATTCTCAAAAACGGCTCTAACTTTTTATTAAAGTCGGTATATCATTCAGTAATCAAGTGGTATTTGATATTAGATAATTATTATTCTCATTAAAATAGTTTCAACGAGCTTGAATACCAAATTTAAAAATGATCTTATAAAATACTAAAAAAAAAAAGTTTCTAAATATAGGCCCCTTACTCAAGTATGTTAGAATTTGAGCCCACACTCAATTCCTAACCTCAAAAGCACTAGATAGTTAGTGTACTAGGGCTAAGTTAAAAATGAATTTT
>NW_027105945.1:1152-1549 GCF_000696795.3 Halyomorpha halys
TTTAATAATATTGCCTTTACCCTTGTTGAACAAATCCTTTACTTTGTACTACATCTGAACAAACGATTAACCTGGAAATCTCACACAATACTGGAAATTGCACGTCGATTTCGACTATTGCAGTACTTACTGGACAAACGATCCAAACTTCCAATTCATTACAAAAGACTGATCTACATGGCTGTAATTAGGTCGATCTAGACAATACGGCGTTGAGCTTTGGGGCTCCACTAAACCTTGGAATTCCTCTCGTATCCAATCCTTACAATCCAAAATCCTCATACTCCTTACTTTGTCAGAAATAAAACCGTACGTAAAGACCTTAATGTTCCATATACCACCGAACTAGCCTGAACCAGAAATCATCCCTTACACTATAAACTCCTTAACAACCAAA
>NW_027105945.1:2879-4174 GCF_000696795.3 Halyomorpha halys
ACGTACTGAAAGATCAGTAGTTAGTGAATTTATTTTGAGACCTTTGACCATTGATTGATTGAACCATTTGACGTACAGATGTCTGTTAGCACTCAAATTCAAGCTAGTTTGATGGACTATAAAGTAGTATAATACGTTTATCATCGTTGGAGTAGTAGTTTTCATGATATTTGCTAAAATAAATTGATTTATAATTGTTCGGACAAATTTTCATTTGCCAAATTTATATTCATATGCGAATATCAAAAACAACTACCTCTACGAAGATAAGTGTCATAAACTACTTTATAGTAAGTTAAATTTCCTTTAGTTTTAGTGCTGGCAGACATATGTGCGTCTTATAGATCTAGAGATATATTTTTTCAAAAATCAAACATTTTATACGAACTACTAGAAATTAACAGTTTGTGAATTTATTTTATCACAAAAACTACTACTCCTACAAAGATAAACGTTATATACTATTTTATAGTACATTTAACTAGCTTTGTTTGAGTGCTAGTAGACATCTGTACGTCCAATGGTTTTTGAGATAAAGTTTTTCAAAACTCAAATTTATAGTCCGAACAACTATAAATCAATTTATTTTAGACCATATCATGAAAATTACTATTTCTACGAAGATAAAGGGCATAAACTCCTGTGTAATACGTTAAGCTAGCTTTAATTTGAGTGCTAATAGACATCTATACGTCAGATAGTTCCTGAGATATAGATTTCTCAAAATACATCAACTAACTACTAATCTTTCAGAAGATTTTTAAGAAATGTTGCTTTTTAAAAAGCTATATTTCGAGAACTATTGGACGTAAATAGCTCTATTAGGGCTCATATTTCAGCAAATTTGCTCTCTTTTAAATAATGTTCTTTTAGATTTTTTAGCGTTGTTTTTGTAGATTTTGTAGGTAGTTTTTAAGATATACAGCTCCGAATTAAAAATTAATGTTTTGAATCAGCTACCAATTTTTATTCCCCCTACCTATATTGGGCAGACTCATCAGTTTTGGGTAGTAATTATATTTCATTAAAGTAATCAAAAATAGGGATCAGATAACTGCCTTTTTTTCTTCCCGGCTCCTGTACTATGAAGGTTGGAGAAAATCTTTAATTAATTAAAACTCGAAGAACATAAATACTCATGTATTAGCAGTTCTAAAAGAATTCAAACTGAAAACAAACCTGTGGATGCAGCACAAGCGCCCTTTGATTTATGTCTAAAAACGACACCCGATGGATCAGCCGCAAATCCACGCCAACTTGTATCAGCCAATACCAATCACCCATCCACACGCTAA
>NW_027105945.1:6424-7015 GCF_000696795.3 Halyomorpha halys
TGTACAAATGCTCGGTTAACAAAGAGCGGACCATCCACATGTCAGTGTTATTCAGAGAGGCAAGCATGGCGGACGTACAAGTGGTTTCGGCCATTGTACTGGGATTATATTATTTTTATTACAAAAAAAACAAAATGAAAGGAAATTAAATATAAATAAATAAGATTAAATATAAAAGTTATTATAAAAAGTAACAAGCTCTTAGTTACAACTAAACAAAGAACAATGGTGGAGATGCTACACCAGTGCTCTCACGAACCCCTTTGAACTCCGTCCAAAAAACAGACTCTCGACAGATCGGCAACAAGCTTAGGCCAACTCGTACCAGCCAAGCCAAGCCCCCCATCCACAAGCTCGCGTATGTCTGAGTTCACCATGGCTTGGCCAACTTGTAGAGGCCCCTTTACTTTACGCATGCTCACAATACCTGATTTCAGTTTCTCACACTTTATGAGCTAGGCTATTCACACACATTCCATTTTGCGTGACATGGTTAGTTGGATTCAAAGGACCTCGTAACATGTATTTCCATTGACAACTCGAATTAAAAGAGAAAGTGATAGTAACACTAAAAACTTTTTGTCGATTAAC
>NW_027105946.1:0-4342 GCF_000696795.3 Halyomorpha halys
TATATAATAAAATTTGTATATTTATTATTTATAAATAAAGCTTTACCAACTACAGTAAGAGTCATCGTGAGACCAATTGGAGGGTTAGTTCCAATCTGACATTCATAGACTCCTGAGTCTCTCAGCTGAGCAAACCTAATCTGTAGAGTCCATTCTTCAGTTTGAGGCGAATGTTTGGCGACGAACCTCTCGTCACTGGTGTACGTGTAGCTGGCAACTGTCAACAAGTTGAGGTCCCGGTGTCTGATCCAAGAAACCTGAAAATGAAAATAAAATAATACATTATCAATTCAAAATCAAATGTACATACAGTGCTCTATGATTGTTAGTTTCATATTTTTACAAACAGAAAAACTGTTTGTTAAAATTTTTTTTTTTTTTTTTTTTTTTTTACGAGGGTCGGTATAAATCTTCAAAAGAAACGTATAGGCCCGTACCTATCCCTGTGTGGGATTTTTACCCACTAAAACCACCGCCCTACACCTGTTCATTCCTCTCCACGGAACCGCCGCTAGGCATTACCACATGGAGGTATATGGCTGAGTGCCGCCTCATTTTCTTCACATAGTTTTCACATTTCCACGTCTTTTAGATCTCTCTTCCGCTCTCAACTACTTAAGGATGACTGTGGTGACAATCTTCACTGCGTTCCAATGCTGGTCTGAGCGCAGCATATAGCTTACAACATTTTATGGTATGATGCGTCCTCCACACACTCTCTCCAATTCTCTCCTTCTGCCATAAAGCGAATGCAAGCAAAAAGAAGATGCTCCGCTGTTTCCTCAGCAGTCTGTCATCCAGGGCATTCTGCCGTGTAGTCCAACTTGAATCGGTATTGGTATGCTCAAAAGGATCCATGTCCTGTCAAAAGTTGGGTTACGTAAAAATTCACCTCCCCATGCAGGCGGCCATACCACAATTCCACATCGAGTATTAACCTGCGAGTCCACTTCCCGGAATCTGCAGCTTCCCAACGCTGATCGATGGTAATTTTCCATTCTTCTTCTCTGGAAACGTGAGAGCGTCGTCTATAATGCCTAATTCTTTCTTCAACAAGGAGTTCCACCGGCGGCATTCTGGCTATCACACACACTGCCTCGTAGTAAACAGTCCGAATAGCACTTACCGTCCTCAAGCAAACTTTGCGATAAACGGCAACCATCTGTCTCCTATATGATTTGGCAACCATTGCATCTTTCCAAATAGGAGCTGCATATAACATATTCGAGGAGGCAACTGTAGCAAGAAGCCTTCTGCGACTTTCCCTAGGATCTCCAACGTTTGGCATAAGGCGTGACAATAAGGAAGCTACCTCCGCAGATTTGGCGCTGATATATTCCGTGTGAACATTATAGTGGAGACGTGCACCGATCATGACTCCTAGGTATTTTAAGCAAGACTGGGAACGAATTAAAATGAGCCACATTCAGAGCTACATTAGGAATTCCGTCCAATCCTGGTGTCTTGCCATGTTGTAGGTCCGAGGCGATGTCTCTTCCTTTCGTGATTTGTGGACAATCCGTTTTATATGTATTGTCTATACATTCAATAGTATTCGCCTGATCAGGGAATAGTGTCCTGACAATACTGTCACCATTATTTGATCTTGTGGGGAGCTGCATCGTGCCATTACATAGTTTCTTAAGTACTATTTTGTAAAGCCGACCCCATGTGTTTGCATTCACCTCATCACAGAGTTCTCTCCAGCACTGACGTTTGCTTTCTTTAATGGCTTCTCGGAGGTTCCTTCTAGCTCTCTTGAACTCTTCTTGAAGCACAGAGAACTCCGGCAGACGTCTCGCTCGCTGGTAACATCTTCTTGCTTGGTTGCAACGCCGGCGAAGATTGTATTGCCGTCCACCAGTTTACTGTCTGTGTGTTCTTTTTTTTGTTTTTTTACGAGGGTGAGAACCCTGAGATAAACTGAAACTAATTTTCTTCTGTATGATTTGGTAACTACCGCTGCTTTCCAATTCGGGGGTGCATATAACATAATGGAAGCGATGTCTCTTCCAGTGTAATTTGTGGAAAATTCGTTGTATATATATTGTCTATACTTTCAATAGTATTTACCTGTTCAGGGAATAGTGTTCTGACTATACTGTCTACAATGTTCGATAGAAATATTTTTAGGCCTATCAGGCTACTCCAATGAGGATAAGGCTTATCAGGCCATACTCCAACGAGGATAAGGTTTATCAGGCTACGCATAAGAAGACAAGGCCTATCAGCCTACTCCAATGATGATAAGGCCTATCAGGTTACTCTAAAGTGGATACGACTTATCAGGCTACGCATATGAGGACAGGCCTATCAGGCTACTCCAATGAGGATAAGGCTTATCAGGCCATTCCAATGAGGATAAGGCCTGTCAGGCAGCTACATTGACGATAAGGCCTTTCAGGCTACTCCAATATGGATAAGGCTTATCTGGCTACGCATGTGTGGAAAAGGCTTATCAGACTACTCCAATGAGGATATATACTGACAGGGTACTCAAATGAGGAAAAGGCCTATCAAACTACTCCAATGAGGATAATACATCCTTTTTTTTCTACGCCACAGGAAGTGGGCTGTTACGCCATCTTTCCTCTCGAAGTCCAATACAATTCTAATCTTCCTCTTAGATGGTCCACATCCTGTTCATTATATGAGTTCGATTCTCAGACGGATTACACCAAATTGTATAGATCGGGATAAGGATTATCAGGCTACGCATAAGAGGACACTGCCAATCAGGCTACTCCAATGAGGATAAGCCCTATCAGGCTACTCTAATGAGGATAAGGCCTGTCACGCTACTCCAATGAGGATATGGCTTGTCAGGCTACTACAATGAGAATAAGGCGTATTAGGCTACTCCAATGGGGATATGGACTATTAGGCTACCCTAATGAGAATAAGGCCTATCAGGCTACTCCAATGAGGATAAGGCGTGTCAGGCTGCTACAATGAGGATATGACCTATCAGGCTACGCATATGAGGATAAGGCCTATCAGGCTACTCCAATGTGAATAAGGATTATCCAGCTACTCAAATGAGGATAAGGACTAACAGGCTACTCTAATGAGGATAAGGCCTATCAGGCTACTCAAAATGGATAAGGATTAATATGATACGCGTATGAGGAATAGGCCTATCAGGCTACGCCCTTGAGGATAAGGCCATTTTGGATATTCCAATGAGGATAAGGCCTATGAAGTAACTCTAATGAGGATAAGGCCTGTCAAGCAACTCCAATGTGGATACTGCCTATCATGCTACTCCAATGTGGATAAGGCCTATCAGGCTACTCCAATGAGGATAAGGCCTATCAGGCTACGCATATAAGGATAAAACCATGCAGGCTACTCCAATGTGGATAAGGCTTATCAGGCTACACATATGAGGACAAGGCCTATCAAGCTACTCCAATAAGGATATGGACTATCAGGCTACGCCAACGAGGATAAGGTTTATCAGGTTACGCATGTGAAGACAAAGGCCTATCAGGCTACTACAATATGGATAAGGCCAATGAGGCTACTCATATGAGGAAAAGACCTATCAGGCTACACATATGAGGATAAGGCCTATCAAGCTACTTTAATAAGGATATGGACTATCAGGCTACTCCAATGAGGATAAGGCCTAACAGGCTACTCCTATGTGGTTAAGGCTTATCAGGCTACTCCAATGAGGATGGGGCCTATCCAGGCTACTCCAATGTGGATAAGGCCTATCAGGCTACTCCAATGAGGATAAGGTCTTTCAGGCTACTCCAATGTGGATAAGGCTTATCAGGCTACACATATGAGGACAAGGCTTATTAGCCTACTCCAATGATGATAAGGCCTATCAGGCTACTCTAAAGTGGATAACACTTATCAGGCTACTCCAATGTGAATAAGGATTATCAAGCTACTCAAATGAGGATAAAGACTATCAGGCTACTCCAATGAGGATAAGGCCTTTGAAGCTACTCCAATGAGGATAAGGCCAATCAGGCTACTCCAATGTGGATAAGGATTATCAGGCTACGCATATTATGACAAGGCCTATCAGGCTACTGCAATGAGGATAAGGCCTATTACGCTACTCCAAAAAGGATAAGGCCTATAATGCTACCCTAATGAGGATGAGACCTATCAAGCTACTCCAATGAGTATAAGGCCATCAGGCTACGCATGTGAAGAAAAGGCTTATCAGACTACTCCAATGTAGATAAGGCCTGTTATAGTACTTCCTTTTTTTTTCTACGCTACAGGAAGAAGGCTATTATACCATTTTCCCTCTCGCAGTCCAATACAATTCTACTCTTCCTCTTAGTTGGTCCGGATCCTGCTCAACATCTCATAACCT
>NW_027105946.1:5562-14374 GCF_000696795.3 Halyomorpha halys
TACGCATATGAGGATAAAGCCTATCAGGCTACTCCAATGTGGATAAGGCTTATCAGGCTACACATATGAGGACAAGGGCTATCAAGGTACTCCAACGAGGATAAGGCCTATCAGGCTACTCCAATGTGGATAAGGCCTGTTGTAGTACTTCCTTTTTTTTACGCTACAGGAAGTAGGCTATTATACCATTTTTCCTCTCGCAGTCCAATACAATTCTACTCTTCCTCTTAGATGGTCCACATCCTGCTCAACATCTCATAATCTTAATTTTTAAGGGGTTCGCTTCTCACACGGATTACACCAAATTGTATAGATCGGGATAAGGATTATCAGGCTACGCATAAGAGGACAATGCCAATCAGGCTACTCCAATGAGGATAAGGCCTATCAGGCTACTCCAATGTGAATAAGGATTATCAAGGTACTCAAATGAGGATAAGGCCTATCAGGCTACTCCAATGGGGATATGGACTAATAGGCTACCCCAATGAGGATAAGGCCTGCCAGGCTACTCCAATGAGAAGATGGACTATTAGGCTACTCCAATGTGAATAAGGATTATCAAGGTACTCAAATGAGGATAAGTACTATCAGGCTACTCCAATGAGGATAAGGCCTATAATAGTACTTTCTTTTTTTTTATCTCCTACATACTTTATCATCATCCGTTCCGTTCTCATCGATAGAATATTCCAAGTATATCTCAATGGTTACTATTCATCCCTCTATTCTCAGTCCGCTGGTTTTGCTCAAGGTAGTATCCTCGGTTCTATCCTCTACACCGTCTTTACAACTTACATCCCAACCAATCCTAACATTATCCTAACCATGACACATGTGTACTCGCTGTTAATAATAACTTTTTAATTGTATCCCAAACTCTCAAATCCCATAAAAATTCCCTCGAGGAATGGTGTCGTAATTGAAAGATTGGTAAATAAATTCCATCAAATCACTTTTACCCTTTGTGGTAAACCTGCCGACTGGCCTACAGTCTTCTTTAATAATGTTGATCTTACCCCATTCGAATAGAAGCGCTACCTTGGACTACATCTGGGCAAACGACTGACCTGCAATCCTCATACAGGACTGAAAAGACAGGAAACTACACGTCGATTCGACTTTTACAGCACAAACGGTTCAGTCTTTCTATTCATTACAAAATACTGATCTACTTGACTGTAATAAGGCCAATCTGGGGCATTGAGACTCCAATAAACCTTTGAATTTCTCTCGTGTCCAATCCTTACAATCCAAAATCTTTCGTCCAAAATCCTCAATGCTCCTTACTTATCATTATTTTCATTTTATACTTCCTCACCACCCAAACCCAATAGTTTCTAACCTTGCTTTCTCTTCAATTTCTGCCAATCCTCCGAGGTGCCTGAATAGAAGATGGCCATTAGACTTGGTAATGTAAAACGTCATTAGAGTAGTTTCTCTACATACCTGTAACACTCCATATTAACTAAGATAAAATTTACTTAATGTATTATAATGTACAGTTATAAATATCAATAAATAAATGAATAAACAAGATAGAGTTTATTAAGTTTAATTTTGGAACGCATATGCACCTCGCGCCGCGCAGCTCTAGCTTGGCAGACAGGTTTCTTCTGTGTCAGTACTAACCCTAGTTTTATATGAGTAAATAGCTGCATTTTTAAAGTTGAATTTTGGAAGGAGTCTGAAATATCAATTAGAATTTCAAAGATTTATTTTATTATTAGACAAATGTTTTTGCCTGACTACACATTAATTGGCTAAAAACAATTTAAAAAAATAATAGTTTGACGGATATAACGGAGTGTAGGTAATACCAATAGCATATATAAATAAATATAAATGAATATATAATAAATGTAAATAGCATTGTCTATAGTCCTGGTTACCCTATTTCTTCTATTAATAATCATTATATTCCCGGAGAATAAAGGTTACGCAGGCCTTTCTCATGTCTTTGTTTCTTCACATTCATATGCAAATAGATGAAAACAAAAGATTTGGAGTCTGGTTGCTGGGGCAACTTGCCAAGCCTATAAATTGATGTATAAATATGACCCCTTAGTACTTGGCCTTGGTCCATACATCAAAAAAACGCGCAAATACCAAATATGTACCCATGTATAATGTATTTACTATTTTTCGAGTTCTATTGTGTACGAATGTGGACTAATCAGTAATTTATGCCTTGCAAAAATGTATTACTGACATAGTTTAGTAGTTTCAATAGTATCCAGGATCGATTTTTCAAAATTTTATTTTAAAAAGATAAATAGTACTTTTAAAAAGATGCTTATGACTACCAACATATCACTGTCAGTTAACTATATGTCAAGTGAGCTTTCGTTAGAGATTTATATTCAGTGGTTGAATAAAATTGTTAAACCAATATAGAATTATATGGTAATGAATATCAACTGTGTCTCATTCTCATTCAAATAATCTAACAGCGTAAACCGTGAATTTTCAAAATGGCTTTCTTGGTTTATAATTAAATGTGTTCGTGTTTAAATGTGGGCCGTTATGAGAATATTTACTTAAATATTGCAATAAGATGAGAAATCCATTTATAATAGATGTAGGGAACATGTCAAAGTTGTGATATGCACGGAACGTACCTGACTTTGTTTTTTACAGAAGGATTAATCTGTTTATAATGACACAAAAATCATTTGAATATTGCATATGAGTATCGAATTCTTAAAGAGTATTTATTTAGTATAAATAATTGCTTTTTATTGATATCAAGATAATAGAAACTATTAAAGAAAATGAAACTATTCCAAGATGAACCATTGGTCATTGTTGATAGTTTGTATCCTTGCACTATTACTAAAAATTGGGGTTACATCACAGTACCAATTTAATCCTTACAGCTAACTACTTCAATCTCCTCTAAATGATAGAAGATAAGAGGAGTCGATAAAGGAAGCTGTGGCAATCGTTGCTCACAAAATATTTCTACAGAATGGTATTATTAACATTTCTTCACTAAGCAGCGCAGAATAATGTCTTCGTCAAATAGGTTATTATCCTCTTATTTCAAAGGAAAAATATATATTGGCAAGGATAAATAAATAAAATGCTATTAGCGATATAGCATTGCAAAATAGGTAGTTAAGTATTAGGGGAATTCTAGAACTGTGGCTTATTGAATAATGTTTGTATGTGGCTCAACCACACCACAATATTTTTCTTCGCAATGCCAAAGTCGTGTATCTACAAATATTTATAATATTCTTAAATTGTAAAGTTAATTAATATTATTTATTCTCTCATATCCACAACACCAAAAGCACTGGTTTATTTAAATGCAGTTCAACCTAATATCTTATTCTAACTATATCTAAGCTATTAAGGATACTTATTTGGGTCAAAAAACCACTACAAAATGGAAAAGGATATCGGAAGAACACTCTCTAAATGCGCAAACAAGACTGACTTTTACTGATTTCAGAACCTCTATATTCGATGAGCTGATCGATTCAATCACCTAACGGCATTTATCCACCAGAAATCTCACTCGGCCCGTACCACGCACATACTCGTGGGTATCCGAAGTCAGTGGTAAAGCTGCTATTTGGGCCTGTAATTCCCAACCTATTCAGGAAGTGAATACTACATCGCACTCCGGCTTTGTATGGGCAAAGATCAACGACATGTACATCTTCAGCTGCTATGCCTATCCCAGCATCACAATAGAAGACTTCTACAGGAAGCTTTCGCACAACTAAGTGATATGATCCTTATGAACACCGGATCAAACCCGATATTTACTAGAGTGGAAGATCATATATTATCGATTTGACGTTTATAAGACGTTTGCACTATGGACGACGCTTACACGTTTCCAAAGAAGAAGTGCGAAAAATAACCATCGACCAGTGGCAACAGCGTTAGAAGGCTGTAGATTCCGGGAAGTTGTTCTCGCAGGTTAATACCCGATGTGGGCACGTGGTATGGCCGCCAGCATGGTGAGGTGGATTTTTACATAACCCAATTGTTGAACAGACATGGATACTTTAGAGCCTACCGGTACCGCTTAAAACTGGAAAACACCGCAGAATGCCTTGGATGTCAGACTGTCGCGGAAACCGCGGATCACATGTTTTTCACTTGCATTCGCTTTGCGTCAGAAAGAAGTGAATTAGAGAGAGTGTATGGAGGACGCATCACACCAGAAAACGTGGTGAGCTATATGCTACTCTCAGACGAGCATTGGAACGCAGTGAAGAGATTCACCACAGTCGTCCTCAAGAGGTTGAGAGAGGAAAAGAGGGCTAGAAGACGTTACTAGCACTCGGCCATTTCCTTCCATGAAGTAATGCCTAGCGGCGTTCCCGTGGAGAGGAATGAACAGGTGTAGGGAGGTGGCTGTAGTGGGTAAAAATCCCACACACGCATAGGTGCGGGCCTATCCGTGTCTTTTGAAGATTTCCACAGACTCTAGTAAAAAACAAAACAAAAAAAACACCTGTGTGGAGTAGTTAGTCTCCCATCGGACGCCCCCAGGTGGCAGATAGGGGGATTCTCACTAGATGTGGTGGGATAAAATTCCTGGGGTGGACCAAAAATTCAAATCCAGGCGCAACGGTTCCTAGAATAGGCGCCGTACTGGTAAGCGTCCGTTACTCAGGTTAGAGGAGGCTGTCTAAACCTGGCAAGAGGTATAAAATGCGAAAATCTGAAGTCACCAATGATGGAAGATAATGCTAATTGTGCTACGATGCAGGGGCACGGAACCCCAGTACCGGCGTCGATAGGGAATGCGAAAGCGGGTTCCCAGAGTTCGTCATCATACGACCGCAGTGAATAAAATGATTATTAATAGAAGAAATAGGGTAACCAGGAGTATAGACAATGATATTTACATTTATTATATATTCATTTATATTTATTTATATATGTTATTGGTATTACCTACACTCCGTTAAATCCGTCAAACTATTTTTTTTTATTGTTCTTAGCCAATTAATGTGTAGTAAGGAAAAAACATTTGTCTAATAATTAAAATAAATCTTTGAAATTCTAATTAATATTTCAGACTCCTTCCAAAATTCAACTTTAAAAATGCAGCTATTTACTCATATAAAACTAGGGTTAGTACTGACACAGAAGAAACCTGTCTGCCAAGCTAGAGCTGCGCGGCGCGAGGTGCATATGCGTTCCAAAATTAAACTTAATAAACTCTATCTTGTTTATTCATTTATTTATTGATATTTATAACTGTACATTATAATACATTAAGTAAATTTTATCTTAGTTAATATGGAGTGTTACAGGTATGTAGAGAAACTACTCTAATGACGTTTTACATTACCAAGTCTAATGGCCATCTTCTATTCAGGCACCTCGGAGGATTGACAGAAATTGAAGAGAAAGCAAGGTTAGAAACTATTGGGTTTGGGCGGTTAGGAAGTATATAATGAAAATAATGATATCTGGTTTAGGCTAGATCGGTTACATATGAAACATTTAGGTCTGTATGTATGATTTTATTTGTAACAAAGTAAGGAGCATTGAGGATTTTACGAAATATTTTGGATTGTAAGGATTGGAAGTGAGAGGAATTCAAAGGTTTATTGGAGTTTCAATGCTCCAGATTGGCCTTATTCCAATAGTCCAATAGTCCAGTCAGTGCTGTAAAAGTCGAAATGGACGTGCAATTTCCTGTCTTTTCAGTCCTGTATGAGGATTTCAGGTCAATTGTTTGCCCAGATGTAGTTCAAGGTAGCGCTTCTATTCGAATGGGGTATGATCAACATTATTAAAGAAGACTGTAGGGCAGTCGGTAGGTTTACCACGCTGTTATATGGGATTGGAATGTTTGGGATACAATTAAAGGGTTATTATTAACAGCGAGCACACATGTGTCATCGGCATACGTGGTGAGGATAGTGTTAGATTGGTTGGGATGTCAGCTGTATAGACGGTGAGAGGATGGGACCGAGGATACACCTTGAGGAACACCAGCGGACTGAGACTAGAGGGATTAATAGTAACCATTGTGATATACTTGGAATATTCTTTCGATGAGAAAGGAACGGACGATGATAAATTATGTAGGAGATAGGAATACACAGACTGTAATGTAGTCCCGGGTGCCAAACTCGATCAAAAGCCTGTTCTACATCGAAAAAGACTCCCACGCAATAAATTCCGCGAGTTAAGGAACCGGTATTATAAATTTAAACAATTTCCCCTTGCCCAACTGAACCTATGTCACTTTAGACAATACTCATCCGAGGTATTGCGAAAACTGAAGTCTTCTATTGATCCACTGCAACCAGGTACGATAAAGAAGACATCAAACAACATCAGTAAGATTAATTTAGAGTAAGATAATATATTAGAATAAGATTTGTATTTTGTTTTTATTACTTGTTTGTTTGCCATATATATATTATTGATTGGAATCATTTTGTCGTATAAGAATTGTTGATTGAAAATATTTCAAAGTTATTATACTTGTTTATTTAATATGGTATTATCTAAAGAAGAAATGGAAAATATTACATATTTTAATGGTGAATTAAATAATTTAGAAAATTTTATATGCTTTGTGAGACAATTAAAAGAAAAAATATGTGATAAAAGTAATTCATATAAACAATTAAATGAAAACAAGTTGATAAATGAGGTAGTTTCTCGTCTCACTGATAAGGGAACGTATTTTAAATTAAATTATAGTTTTGAAACAATTGGGGAATTATTAAATTGCCAAAGTGTTGTTCGGGATCGTCGATCAATCGAACAATTAACTTTTGATTTATTTGAAACTAAAATAAAAACTAATGAACACCCGTTAGATTATCTTGAAAGGTTGGAAGCGATTAGAAAAATAATAAAATATCACTACTATTTTGATAAAATAAATAATAAAGAATTAATTATTGCCACGTTAGAGCGCCGAATACTCTATCATTTTTATTCTAATATGCCTTTTAATATTGGAGTTAATTTAATGTCAAAAGCGGATGAACTTGAGAACTTAAATGACTTAAGAGTTTTATTACAAAACGAAAGTCATATTCTTAATGATGCAGTTTTTCCAATAAAACCACCGAAAAAGGAAAAATATAATAAACATTTTCACAAAAATAGAAAAATTCTCAAATTCGTGAACAAAATAATAGTTCAATAAAACTTTTGAAGAATGCACTACTAATAGAAATCAAAAGTATTTTTTAAATGGGAAACCGACCAGCAATTTTAAACAACAACGCGGAAATAATACAAGACAAACCACTTCCCACACTAACTCACAATATGTTACACCAGAAAATGGAGAAACAGTTTTTATGACACCTAGTACCGAAGAAGGCCCTAAGGATCGGAAAATTAGGGAACCAGAAGAAGAACTGAAACAATTTAGTAACACCGGTCATTTTCTAAACCCGGAAATAGGAAGTTTGGATATCATAGAGCAAAAAAATAATAAATTATCCAACAGTACAATCAAAATAGAACCAATAATAAACCAAAAAATTGAACCAAATATAATTTTAGAAAAAAAATTGTCCTACTAAAATGTCCATACCGGAAAAAACAAATTTAGATGTTATCAGTGGCAAAGAATTTGAAAACGATATCTTTGAACCTAATGCAGAAGTTATAGCACCAGTAAAAGTAAATTTAAACAAGTTCGACTTAGATAAAGAAGTTAAAAATAAAAATATGAAAGAAAAAGCCTATGAGGAAATTTTTGTTCGGCCTCAAGAAGTCGAAGAAACGGTAAAAGTTTCTAAAGAAGTTATATCCAAATTAAATAAAACTAAAATTAGTAAAATGAGTGTTAAGGATTTAAAAAATAAAAAATTATAATTCGGAATAGTATCTAACTCGACAATTCGCGAAGAAGATAAGTATGAAAAATTGCTCATAAAAAAGGAAAATAAATTTTCTTTAGGAGGAATTTATGAAAAGTTAGAAGAAGAAGGTGAAAACAATTTAAATAAATTAATACTGAAAGAAGAAGAATTTATTGCTAAGGAAGGTTTTTCAGTTCTTGAAGAATGTTTAGATCAAACAGAAGGTGATAAGTTATTTGGATTACCTGCGCCTACTAATGGTAGGCTAACGAATGGAGAAAAAATTGAAAGTATGAATGATTTCTTTAATGCAAAGCTAGATGAAAAATCGAAGCCCTTGACATCTGAAGCTATTGACCATTCTGTTGCTAATTGTCTGAATGAAGTACATAGAAATGAAAAGGAAATTATTGAGTACAACCATAATTCAGTTAGTTGCGAGGAAGTAATAACCACACCAGCAGTGGATCAAATTACCCCATCGGAACAAGAATTTATTCAGAAAAAGATTATTGAAGATGGCTTCAAAAATACCATCAGTAATGAGCCTAAATGAAGAAAGAATCACTTCTCGTATTGAAGTAAATGGATTTGCGAAAGCAGAAAACTTTATTCAAACTGAAGATTTTGATTCTGAATGTAATGAAATTCTTGGTATAAATTTGGATGAATCAACCAACGCTTACCCTTTAGAAATTTTAAATAAAGATGTGCCCATTAAAGGCTTGGACATTGATGAAAATATTAATGAAAGTTCTAAAATTGAAGAAGTAGTAAAGGTCACCGACAAAGAAGAGTACGTTGAAACAATATCAGGTAGAAAGGAAATTGAATTCTTTATAAAACTAAAAAATGTTTATTCAAATTTGTTAAAAGAAGAAGGGTTAGTAACGCAGACTAAGGCAGAAAAGCTTAAAAAAAAGAATGAACTAATCAATAATTTAAAGAAGACAGAGTTGATTTTAGATTAGTAGTGAGAGTATGGGGGAGCTGGGACA
>NW_027105946.1:16114-17345 GCF_000696795.3 Halyomorpha halys
CATTTTGTTTTTTACTGTTTGAGGTTTACTGGTTTTGAATGAGGCTGAGTCTACCTGGACGCCATTTTGTTTTTATGTCGTCGCCATTTTATTATGAGGGTCTCGCGACCTGTCTCTTCGTTCAGCGCCATATTGGCCGCGTGACTTATGGAATTGGCAGAGGTTGAGTTTACCCGCCCACCATTTTGTTTTTGATCACCGCCATTTTTATTATGAGGGTATCGCGATCTTTTTCTTTTCGTCAGCGCCATATTGGACTTGTGGAATTGGCAGAGGCTGAGTATACCCAGCCACCAATTTCTTTTTTGATCGGAGCCATTTTATCATGAGGGTCTCGCGACCTATTTCTTTTCGTTCAGCGCCATATTGGTATGGGCTGAGTGTACCCATCCACCATTTTGTATTTATGTCGTCACCATTTTTATTATAAGGGTCTCGCGACCTGTCTTCGTTCAGCGCCATATTGGCCGCGTGACTTATGGAATTGGCAGAGGTTGAGTTTGCCCATCCACCATTTTGTTTTTTGATCACCACCATTTTTATTATGAGGGTATCGCGATCTTTTTCTTTTCGTTTAGCGCCATATTGGACTTGTGGAATTGGCAGAGGCTGAGTGTACCCGGCCGCCATTTTCTTTTTTGATCGGAGCCATTTTATCATGAGGGACTCGCGACCTGTTTCTTTTCGTTCAGCGCCATATTGGCATGGGCTGAGTGTACCCATCCACCATTTTGTTTTTATGTCGTCACCATCTTTATTATGAGGGTCTCGCGGCCTTTTTCTTTTCGTTTACCACCATATTGGTAGGGGCTGAGTCTACCCGGCCGCCATTTTGTTTTTATGTCGTCACCATTTTTATTATGTGGGTCTCGCGATCCTCTTCTTCTCGTTTACCACTATATTGACCACTTCTTTTCGTTAGCCTTCATTTTATTATGAGGGTCTTGCGATCTTATTGTTTTCGTTTGCCGCCATTTTATTGCGAGTCTCGCGAACATAACAAAATCGGACCTTGACCTGCTAAGCCCTTAAACACAAAAAATGAGAAGTAATACTTCTTAATACCCCTCATTGTTTAATCATTCCGAATTTGAACCTTAATCCCCTCTAGATCTGTAACTATGTAGGACTTTTTAATCTCTCTTATATTTTAATACTTTTGACATTGCACTATAATACCCTCTATTTTAGGTTCCTCAGCGGATATCAACAAAGCATCATTTAATTCCCT
>NW_027105946.1:17395-17902 GCF_000696795.3 Halyomorpha halys
CCATTTTGTTTCTTGATAGCCACCATTTTATTATGTGGGTCTCCCGTCCTTTTTCTTTTCGTTCACCGCCAAATTTGCAGCGACTGAGTCTACCCGGCCGTCATTTTTTTTAATGCTATTTGAGAGGCTTATTAGTTTTGTAAGATGCTGAGTCTACCCGGCCGCCATTTTGTTTTTGATTGCCGCCATTTTCTTATAGGGTCTCGCGTCATTTTTCTTTTCGTTCACCGCCATATTGGTAGGGACTGAGTCTACCCGGCCGCCATTTTGTTTTTGATTGCCGCCATTGCATAAGAGGGTCTCGCGGCCTTTTTCTTTTCGTTCACCACCATATTGGCAGAGGCTGAGTCTACCCGGCCTCCATTTTCTTTATTAATCACCATCATTTCATTATGAGGGTCTCGCGACCTGTTTCTTTTCTTTCACCGCCATAGTGGCAGGGGTTGAGTGTGCCCAGCCGCCATTTAGTTTTTTGATTGTTGCTATTTTTATTATGAGGGTCTCGCG
>NW_027105946.1:20608-21834 GCF_000696795.3 Halyomorpha halys
ATACCTTCACCGATATCTTAAAACTTATTGGGAGGAATATTCTGAAATTTTATCATATCCCCTCATGCGACCACTCATATGATAACATAATTTTAATATTAAAATATTACTAATAACTACAATTTGACTTTGAACTAAGTATAACTGTAATTCTTAAAACATAATCACTGATTTGTAGACCTTTACTTCTAACCCCTTAGATGAATGTATACAAGGGACTTTGAACTTGTATAATCTGTTTTATTACGAGGGTCTCGCGATCTCATTGCATTTGATCACCACCACCCTTTTCTTTATGTTTTAGGAATTATTTGTAGGGAAGGAGTATAGGAGGGTATAAGGGAAATCGTCAGTGTTACTACCGCTGTTTTCTAATATTGTTAACACATTTAATACTATGATCATACTCCAACAAAGTACCGTGACAAGAAGAAGTAATGATATAATTTATGAGTAAAAAATAACGGTTAGAAAAAAGGTAAACAAATAGATAGGTAAAGGAAAATATTAAGAAGAGAAGAGAAAATCTAAACATGCTTTATGTATATACGTAAACAGTCTAAAGATTATAAAAAAAAAAAAAAATGGAGTTTAAAAAAATGTAAATTACTAGGAAATAGAGGAAAATGTTAAAATTGAGAAGATAATGTAGTATTCATACAGTGGTGTTAATAGTTCAAAGTTTACTTTCATCGAAAGAATTAAAATATAGACAGGATTAACAAATTCTACTCCATTGTTTATTTTTTAAAGATTATTAGGTCAAAATAAATATTAGAGAAATGAAATGGTGTAAGTATGGGTAAAGTATTGTACGTAATAAAGGACGTGTAGGTGTTGAAATAGAAGCTTCCTAAATATTATTTAAATTTAAATTCAAAATTAGCACTATGGATCATGTGATCAGTGACGTAAGTTCTGCTCTCTAACGAATAATACTAGTATATACATACGAAAATTAGAAAAATACCTACATACATTTAATGATGAAAGGAATAAGCTAATGGAAATAAATAATAAATTAGAGTTAGGGAATTGGATTAAGATAGTTCAGGAAGGCTGCTTAAGGATTGGAATAAGGACAAAGTTAATGGTTTATTTGTCAATAACGATTTAATAAAATCTTTAAATAAAATACTACATTGTTTTTATGTTTTGAGGAGGTTCAAAATTTACAATCATTGAAAATATAACAAGATACGAAAGATTAGCAAGTCTGGTAATTC
>NW_027105946.1:22744-23475 GCF_000696795.3 Halyomorpha halys
ATCTAGAGGGGATTAAGGTTCAAAGTCGGAATGATTAAACAATGAGGGGTATTAAGAAGTCTTACTTCTCATTTTTTGTGTTTAAGGGCTTAGCAGGAGAAGGTTCGATTTTGTTATGTTCGCGAGACTCGCAATAAAATGAAGGCTAACGAAAAGAAGTCGTCAATATAGTGGTGAACGAGAAGAAGAGGATCGCGAGACCCACATAATAAAAATGGTGACGACATAAAAACAAAATGGCGGCCGGGTAGACTCAGCCCCTGCCAATATGGCGGTAAACGAAAAGAAAAAGGCCGCGAGACCCTCATAATAAAAATGGTGACGACATAAAAACAAAATGGTGGGTGGGTACACTCAGCCCATGCCAATATGGCGCTGAACGAAAAGAAACAGGTCGCGAGTCCCTCATGATAAAAAGGCTCCGATCAAAAAAGAAAATGGCGGCCGGGTACACTCAGCCTCTGCCAATTCCACAAGTCCAATATGGCACTAAACGAAAAGAAAAAGATCGCGATACCCTCATAATAAAAATAGTGGTGATCAAAAAACATAATGGTGGATGGGTAAACTCAACCTCTGCCAATATGGTGGTGAACGAAAAGAAAAATGACGCGAGACCCTATAAGAAAATGGCGGCAATCAAAAACAAAATGGCGGCCGGGTAGACTCAGCCCCTGCCGATATGGCGGTGAACGAAAAGAAAAAGGACGCGAGACCCTCACAATAAAATG
>NW_027105946.1:23525-26763 GCF_000696795.3 Halyomorpha halys
TTTTTTTCTTCTTATTCTTTTTCAAATTGATTTAACTTCATTGATTTTTTTATACTTACACGGATCTGGTTTAGATTTCTAAACAGAGAAGCTGGTTAGTTTAATACCAATTTAAAATTAAACATAATTTTTTTTTTAATACCTTTAAGTAAATCTTAAGTTGTTTTTGTGATCCATACTCTTGATTAAGAAAGAAGAATTATAAGCAGTAAGTTCAGAAATTACACACACTTTGAGTTTAACTTAGCTTTTTGTTAGTACCTTTGAGTCATTTCTTAAGGTCTTTTCAGATTCATCCTCCTGATAAAGCAAAAGGAAAAAAGAATCACAAGCAGTAAAATATATGCCAATTGTTATTTCTTTAATCTAATATTTTTAAAAAATAACGAGGCCGTTCTTTACTGTATATTATGTAATAAAATATACAGAATGAAATGTTGTATCAAAATTAAAAAAAAAAACAATATATAAACTGATTTTTTTCTCAACCGATTTTGATAACATCTTTGATATGTAGTAGGAAGAATTATTATTGACCAATTGTATTCGTCTGTCAGTACAGGCTCTAGTTGATGTTTGATTGTTTCCTTCATACTAAGAAGGGACATAAAACGGTAGATTTTTCGGAGGAATCCTAATGACATCACTAATATTCTATTTCCACAGGAAGTGTATTGCCCGATTTAACTACCTTGAACTGCTTCGCACATGCAGGAAGGGTCTCAGGTATACTGGGACCACAATTCAACACACAAGTATCCTAACCCCGTTTTGCAAAGTGTAGTACTTTCTGAATGATATATAAGTTTTACATATAAAACAACAGTGTTTTTTTTCTTATTACTATTTTTCAAAATGATTTTACATCATTGATTTTTTTATACTTTTACGGATCTCGTGTTGATTTCTATACAGAGAAGCTGGTTTGTTTAATACCTATTAAAAATTAAATATACATTTTTTTTAATACCTTTAAGTAAATCATAAGTTGTTTTTGTGATTTATACCCTTGATTTAGAAACAAGAATTACAAGCAGTAAGTTCGAAAATTCCACACACTTTAGGTTTAACTTAGTTTTTTGTTAGTACCTGTGAGTCATTTCTCAAGGTCTTTTCAGATTCATCCTCCTGATAAAGCAAAAAGAAAAAAGAATCACAAGCAGTAAAATAAATGCCAATTGTTATTTCTTTAATCTAATATTTTTAAAAAATAACGAGGCCGTTCTTTACTGTATATTATGTGATAATATATACAGAATGAAATGTACCAAAATTTAAAAAAAAAAAAAATATATAAACTGAATTTTTCTTAACCAGTTTCGATAACATCTTTGATATGTAGTAGGGAGAATTATTATTGACCAATTGTATTCGTCTGTCAGCACAGGCTCTAGTTCATGTTTGATTGTTTCCTTCATACTAAGAAGGGACATAAAACGGGAGATTTTTCGGAGGATTCCTAATGACATCACTGACATTCTATTTCCATAGAAAGTGTATTTCCCCGATTTAACTACCTGTAACTGCTTCGCACCTGCAGGAAGGGTCTCAGGTATACTGGGATCACAATTCGACCCACAAGTCTACTAATCCAGTTTTACAAAGTCTAGTACATTCTGACTGACGTATAAGTTTTACATATAAAACAACAGTTATCTTTCTTCTTAATCTTTTTCAAAATGATTTAACATTATTGATTTTTTTATACTTTTACGGATCTTGTGTTCATATCTATACAGAGAAGCTGGTTAGTTTAATACCAATTTAAAATTAAATATAAATTTTTTTTAAAACCTTTAAGTAAATCTTAAGTTGTTTTTGTGATCCATACCCTTGATTAAGAAACAAGAATTATAAGCAGTAAGTTAGAAAATTACACACACTTTAGGTTTAACTTAGTTTTTCGTTAGTACCTGTGAGTCATTTCTTAAGGTCATTTCAGATTCATCCTCCTGATAAAGCAAAAGGAAAAAAGAATCACAAGCAGTAAAATAATTGCCAATTGTTATTTAATCTAATATTTTTAAAAAATAACGAGACTGTTCTTTACTGTATATTATGTGATAAAATATACAAAATGAAATGTACTAAAACTAGAAAAAATAACGATATATAAACTGATTTTTTTCTCAACCGATTTTGATAACATCTTTGATATGTAGTAGGGAGAACTATTATTGACCTATTTTATTCGTTTGTCAGTACAGTCTCTTGTTGATGTTTAATTGTTTCCTTCATTAAACTCAGACTTAAAACGGGAGATTTTTCGGAGGAATCCTAATGACATCACTGATATTCTATTTCCATAGGAAGTGTAATGTCCCGAACTCATTACCTGTAACGGCTTGGCACCTGCAGGAAGTGGTCTCAGATATACTAGAACCACAATTCGATACACAAGTCTCCTAACCCAGTTTTGCAAAGTCTGGTACTTTCTGAATGACGTATAAATTTTACATTTGCATTTTCGAACTATTAGAAATTATTTTAAAATATATTTTTGAGACAAAGTTTTATCGTATTGTTGCTAGAAAAAAAGATAAATGGTCCGATTTCCGCAAATTTTTTCGACTTAGAAATATTTTTGAGGCCTAATTTTTTTAATGTTTTTGAGGAGTTCTGATCGGAGTGTTGTTGGCCCCCCAGCGAGTTCTATAAATTATCCTAATGAAATAATATCGTATTGTTGCTAGAAAAAAAGATATACGGTCCGATTTCCGCAGATTTTTTCGACTTTAAAATATTTTTGAGGCACAATTTTTTTGGGGGTTTTTGAGGAGTTCTGATCGGAGTTCTGTTGGCACCCCAGTGAGTTCTATAAATTATCTTAATGAAATAATATTGTATTCTTGCTAGAAAAAAAGATATACGGTCCGATTTCCGCAGTTTTTTTCAACTGTCTAATATTTTTCAGGCAAAATTTTTTTTTTGGTTTTTGAGGAGTTCTGATCGGAGTTCTGTTGGCCCCCTAGCGAGTTCTAAAAATTATCCTAATGAAATAATATCGTATTGTTGCTATAAAAACAGATATACGGTCCGATTTCCGCAAGTTAAGGAACCGGTATTATAAATTTAAATAATTACACCTTGCCCAACTGAACCTAAGTCACTTTAGAAATATGGTTCCATGTGTTCACATTTCCTTACAAAAGAAACTCAATAAAAACAACTACGTTCCCATAAGGCCCTTGAGACCATTCTAACAGCCCTTTCAAGCCCTTAGTATCCTATATCAATA
>NW_027105946.1:29223-30514 GCF_000696795.3 Halyomorpha halys
CCGAACAACAATTTTAAACAACAACGCGGAAATAATACAAGACAAACCACTTCACACACTAACTCACAATATGTTACACCAGAAAATGGAGAAACAGTTTTTATGACACCTAGTACCGAAGAAGACCCTAAAGATCGGAAAATTAGGGAACCAGGATAAGAACTGAAACAATTTGGCAACACCGGTCATATTCTAAACTCGAAAATAGGAAGTTTGGATATCATAGAGCAAAAAAATAACAAATTATCCAACCATACAATCAAAATAGAACCAATAGTAAACAACAAAATAGAATCAGATATAATGTTAGAAAAAAATTGTCCTACTAAAAAGTCCATACCGGAAAAAACAAATTCAGATATTATCAGTGACAAAGAATTTGAAAACGATATCTTTGAACCTGATACAGAAGTTATAGAACGGGTAAAAGTGAATTTAAACAAGTTCGACTTAGATAAAGAAGTAAAAAATAAAAATATGAAAGAAAAAGTCTATGAGGAAATTTTTGTTCGGCCTCAAGAAGTCGCAGAAACGCTAAAAGTTTCTAAAGAAGTTATATCCAAATTAAATAAAATTAAAATTAGTAAAATGAGTTTTAAGGATTTAAAAAATAAAAAAATAGAAATCGGAATAGTATCTAACTCGGCTATTCGCGAAGAAGATAAGTATGAAAAATTGCTCATAAAAAAGGAAAATAAATTTTCTTTAGGAGGAATTTATGAAAAGTTAAAAGAAGAAGGTGAAAACAATTTAAATAAATTAATACAGAAAGAAGAAGTATTAATTGCAAACGAAGGTTTTTCAGATCTTGAAGAATACTTATATCATACAGAAAGTGATAGATTTTTTGGATTACCTGTGCCTACTAATGGTAGGCTAATGAATGAAGAAAAAACTGAAAGTATCAATAATGATTTCTGTAATGCAAAGCTAGATGAAAATTCGAAGCCTTTGACATCTAAAGATATTGACCGTTCTGTTGCTAATTGTCTGAATGTAGTACACTTTAATGAAAAGGAAATTACTGAGTACAAACATAATTCAGTTAGTAGAAAGAAAGTAATACCCACACCAGCAGTGAATCAAATTATCCCATCGGAACAAAAATTCATTCAGAAAAAGATTATTGAAGATGCCGGCTTAAAAATACCATCTGTTATGAGCCGAAATGAAGAAAGAATCACATCTCATGTTATAGTAAATGGATTTGTGAAAGCAAAAAACTTTATTCAAACTGAAGATTTTGATTCTATTTGTAATGAAATTCTTGGTATAAATTTGGATGAATCAA
>NW_027105946.1:31052-31470 GCF_000696795.3 Halyomorpha halys
TTTATATTTAATTTAAGCTTTAAATTAAGCTGAAATATTGTAAGAGAAAAGAAAATATGCAACAATCACGCAAATAGTTTTTCAGATTCTAATTTATCATATTTTGTTAAAGTAAATATTCTAATATTTCAATGCGTTTGTTGTTAAATTATTGAAGGATGAATGAACAATATTGTTTATACAAAGTCAATTACTATTATGATCATAGAGTACTTTAATAGAATATTTTAATTATTAGAAATGAAATTGATTAGTAAAATATATATGATAATGAGTTGAAATACTGTTTAGAAATTAATTACAATATGAGCATTGTAATTAGATAGATAATTAGAAGAAGATAATAAAATTTAAAAAAAAAATATATATATAAGTTACGGTATGAGCCAGCTGTTATTTCGATGTCAGCTGACTGAGG
>NW_027105946.1:31520-31793 GCF_000696795.3 Halyomorpha halys
GTATTATTAGGATTCCCACGCTACATGAATATTACATCGATTATGTACTTTACCTCGATTATAAACATTACATTATAAGTTTATCAAGAAGTTCCAGGCAACATCATATTAAAACTGGAATATGTGATCAGGGTCAACTGGAGCTTGAGAGGATTTAAGCTTTCAAGTGTGAAGAAGTTTCTTTATGTATTTTATATTATAAGTTTATAATGAAGTTCATGGCAACATCTTACCGAAATTGGAGAAATTGATTGGGGCGATCTGGAACTCTAC
>NW_027105946.1:31843-32399 GCF_000696795.3 Halyomorpha halys
ATTGGAGAAATTGATTGGGGCGATCTGGAACTCTACCGACCTGGTATAATTCTTTGCACATGCAAAGATTTTCGAAATTTTTAACGGCGATGGTGAATCTCTATGCTGGCATAGAAAATGCTCTTAAATATAAATGCAATTACATATTGCTAACCGAGTTTCAAAAGCAAGTGACCCTTGAAATAAAAAAGGCCAAAATGAAAATAAACCAACTGTATCATAAGGATTCCCACGCTACATGAATATTTCATCGATTACGTACTTTACATCGATTATGTATATTACATTATAAGTTCACCAAGAAGTTCTAGGCAACATCGTATTAAAACTGGAATATGTGATGCGGGTCAAGTGGTGCTTGAGAGGATTTAAACTTTCAAGTGTCAAGAAGTTTCTTTATGTATTTTATATTATAAGTAAATATTGAAGTTCATGGCAACATGTTACCGAAATTGTAGAAAGTGATCGGGGTGATCTGGAACTCTACTGACCCGGTAAAATTCATTGCACCTGCAAAGATATACGAAATTTTTAATGGTGATGGTGAATTGCTATG
>NW_027105946.1:32449-33359 GCF_000696795.3 Halyomorpha halys
GATTTAAACCTTCAGGTGTTTTGCTCTTAAACGGAAAGTAAATTTATAAACAAAATTTTTATTTCTTTTCATTCTAAGTACGTCAAGAAGTTCCTTTACGTATTTTATCTTATAAGTTCATAATGAAGTTCGTGGCAAAATCTTACCGAAATTGGAGAAAGTGATCGGGGCGATCTGGAATTCTACCGACCTGGTATAATTCTTTGCACGTGCAAAGAGTTTCGAAATTTTTAATGGTGATGGTGGATTGCTATGCTGGCATAGAACATGCTCTTAAATATAAATGCAATTACATATCGCTAACCGAGTTTCAAAAGCATGTGATCCTCGAAATATAAAAGGCCAAAAGGAAAATAAATGGATTCCAATATTTTGTGCATATTACATAAATTATGTAAATTACATTATAAGTTCATCAAGAAGTTCCAGGCTACATCATATTAAAACTGGAATATGTTATCAGATTCAACTGGTGCTTGAGAGGATTTATAGTTTATGGTGTTGTGCGCTTAAACGGTATGTAAAATTATAAAATTAATTTTTTTTTCTTTTCATGCAAAGTTCGTCAAGAAGTTTCTTTATGTATTTTGTATCGATAATGTACTTTACATTATAAGTTCTTCATGAAGTTCCTGGCAACATCTTATCGACATACGGGGAAGTGATCGGGGCGATCTGGAATTCTACCGACGTGGTATAATTCTTTGCACGTGCAAAGATTTTCGTAATTTTTAGCGGTTATAGTGAATTGCTAGCATTTTAAGTTATTGACATTGAGGAACAAATTTTGTTCCGTTTTAGACTGTAAGTCGGTGAAATTGAAAATAATTCACTTTTTTTTTTACACATTTTTGGGACATTGAATCCAACCTCTTATGTATTTCGGGAGAAGAGGGTTGTCGAAAAACTC
>NW_027105946.1:33409-34112 GCF_000696795.3 Halyomorpha halys
TTATTTCGTTCCAAATTGAAGAAGAATTGCTTTTATATGATTATTTCCTTCTTAAAACCTCCTCTTATTTAAAGGGAAAATGTTTATTCAGGCGGCAAAGTGAAATATTGGTCTTAAACCTCTTAATGATACTTCTATATCGATTATTGGTCGTATGGTACATCATTGAGATGATATCGCCGGTGGGCAAGAATACAAAATAAAAATCAAATACTGAATTTGAACCTGCTAAACCAAAAGAACTAGTAATTCATTATAAATAAGTGATTTTTATTCCCGCTTCAATTCATTCAATTATTCCAAACAGGACGCCTTATAGTATATTGTTATTTATTATCTGTAGGAAAATTCCATCCTGCTGAACCGATATAAAAATATATAGGAACGTTTTTTGGGTGTTAAAATATATTGTGAGAGTAATTAAAAAATAAGCAATTAATTAAAAAGCTAAAGGTGATCTTTTTATATTGATACCTATTAAAATATTAAAATTGAAATATATATTTCATTTAAACTAATCCAGATCTCAATAGAAGGTTTCGTATAAAAGAACAATTTTTATATCTCTAGAGTAAATCACCCATATATCTAATACCCGCCTGTCTTTGTTTATAAACATTGTTTTATTTTAATACTAATATGACCTAAAAATAATAAAATATTGATAAATATATATAATTTAAATTAATTCTGGTCCAGTTTT
>NW_027105946.1:36297-40706 GCF_000696795.3 Halyomorpha halys
TGAGCAAGATAAGACAATTTTTCAGGAAAATTTAATATTTGAAAAGTAATTAAAAACGAATAATATAAAAAAATCCAGAATTTGAATTGGCGCAATCTACTATATTTTGTTCACTGAGTTTAGGTGCACTCTTTTGAAAAAAGGAGCAAGCAAAGGAACTTTCATTTACTTACGAAAATATTCATGAATTTTCAGATACTTTTAATGTATATTGATCTATAAGTTTTTAGAAGATTGCCTTTATATATTTTTATAATTTTTAGAGAAATAAATAAATATATTCTATGTTTGTTAAGGATTGTCTTACAGTTATTTTTTTAAAAATGAATTTCAATATGTTGCGTGAATTTAACCAAACATTTGTATTCTAAAGAAGCTAGCAATAAAATTTGGCCTTTTCTGAAGTGACCAATAATTCAAAATACATTAAAATCCTAAATCACCTGCAAAGAAAACCTCTTTTTCAATTTAATCCAATTTTTGTTTAACAGACTTATTAAAATTATATAGTTTGAAGAGGGCTTTACGCCTGAAAATTAAATTATGAATGAATTAGGGCACTGGTTACAGATATAAATATAGTTTAAGTAGTAACCATTTAAAAGATATGTAAACATTGTTTTACTGATCATATTTTTTTTTAGATTTCCGATTAAGGAGATTTTTTCTTAGGCCTTCTTCTTTTTGATTTTAAATGTTCATAATTGTCATCATTTATTCGGTTATTGACGGTTAAATTGATCGAAGGAGAAGGCTGCGTAGGGGGCGGAGAAGAGAGAGATGGTGAAGAAGTAAGAGGAGAAGGAGAAGGGGAAGTAGAAGTTAGGGAAGGGAGGTATGGAGGAGGAAAAGGATATGCAGGAGTTGATGAAGGAAGAGGAGTAGGAATAGAAATTGGAGGGGGGAGAAGATGAGAGGAAGAGGAGGTCGCTACGTCTACAGCGATGATTTCAGAGGGTAAGGAAGCAACTTCCCGGTCTGAGAATGTTGATGTGGTCTGGAAGCCACTAGAACAAGCTTGAGTTTCAACAATTGCGTTGAGATTTTCTACAGCTAAGCTGGATTTGTTAGTCTCTGTTGTTTGTGGCGGCCATTTTGTTAGTGGCGGCCATGAATTAGTTCTCAATGGGGACCATGAGTTAAAGCAGGCAGATTCCAACTCGCTGTTAGCTAAGCTAAGGGTTTTCGCTTTGAAATCTGAGCAAGATAAGACAATTTTTCAGGAAAATTTAATATTTGAAAAGTAATTAAAAACGAATAATATAAAAAAATCCAGAATTTGAATTGGCGCAATCTACTATATTTTGTTCACCGAGTTCAGGTGCACTCTTTTGAAAAAAGGAGCAAGCAAAGGAACTTTCATTTACTTACGAAAATATTCATGAATTTTCAGATACTTTTAATGTATATTCATCTATAAATTTTTAAACTTTATATTTTTGACACAATGATCAAACACCGCCAATATTTAAAAAGTAAAAGGAAATAGAAACTTGATAGCAAATTACTTTGTTTTATTCTATGCTTCTGCTATTTATGATGCTTTGTATGAAGCTTGTCTGAACAGTCGCTGATTTTTTAAAAATGTTTAAAATATTATTATTTTTTAATTCTTGTATTAATCTATATACATAAAATTTAATAACTAAACTTAATGATCTTTTACTGGAAGAGTCTTATGGAATTAAACTGGATTTAATGAATGACACAATTCTTCCTTATTTCAAATACTATAATTTTGTATGTTTATGGTTTTGTTGAATTTGGTTTTTTAGCAGCCTGAAGATGGGGGAAATTTCCCGAAACGTTGTTGTTGCTGATATGAAATAAATTACAGAATTTGAAATAAGAAAGAATTGTGTCATTCACTAAATCCAGTTTAATAAAATTTATTCCAAACACAACGCCTTCTGAAATATTCTTTTGTATCATCTGTTGGTGAATTTGGACCTCCTGAACTTTAAAACAAGTATATAGGAACGTTTTTGTGGTGTTACAAGGAATAATGAAAAAAATAAGCAATTAATTAAAAATGAAATTCAAATTTCACTTAAACTAATTCAAATAAAAAAGAACAATATGCATATCTGTAGTGTAAATCACCAATATAGCTTATGGAGTGTACTACTAGTATGTATATACCTGGATATCTTTGTTTATCACCATTATTTTAATTTAGTACTAACATGATTTTAATACAATTATGTTATTTCAAAATGATATAGATGAAATACGTTAGTGAAAATGTGGGAACTAACGTTATTAGTTACGCTTTTAGCGCAATATCGGACCTGAGAGCCAAATTAAAAAATTATGTAAATTATTTTTACTCCATATAAAACCCTCTTTGTAACTTATTATAATTCATAGGTTTTAATTTGTTTATAACATTTATGCTGTAGAAGTTTATTAAAAGTTTATAATTTGCTGAGGAACTTTCATTTCTAAATTCAATTAATCTTTAAGAGGACATGGGGGAGGAGAAGGGTTTGGAGGGGGGAAAATTAGAGGAGAAGGGATACGAGGAAGGTTTAGACAGTCAGTGGTTGAAGCTGTTGCGGGGAAGTGAGTTGTAGTTCGTTGAGTAGTCAGTGTGGAAGAAGACGGCAAGGAGGGCCGTCTAGAAGAGGAGAGCTGAGAGTGGCTGAGCAGGTGCTGTGGAGATCGAAGACAATCAGCACCCACAGGTAAGTCTTAGCTCGTAATATTCAAATATTTAATAAATTTGAAGTGTATTTTCTTGTTGGCAAACACTAATAATATATATGTATTTCAAATGACCCTAACAATTATTCTCAATTCATCAATCTCAGTAATATTTATAAATATCAGAGTCTTTATAAGTTTAATAAATTAAATTATATCTTTTTGAAACATTTTCATAATAAATATGGAGTCTTTTTAATTTCTAATTTTATTTTATGGATGAATTTTTATGCCACTGTCTAGATTAAATAAATGTGTAAATTAAGAACAAATTGTTATATCTCATAGTTCACTATTGCTTCATTTAGTTTATGTTCTGTGGTAAATCAGTATGACTTCACTTAATTTTTTTATTTTGAAAAGTCATTGTGGATTAATTATTTTGTTTCTAGTACAACCTTTAATTAGGATCTGAGATTCATTACATCCATAAATTTAAATTCATCTATATTTTTAACACAATGATAAGGCATCAAATTTATTTATAATACCATATTTTAGACTTTTTCCATGTAATAATTTATAAATTTGGAAATGATAATCTAAATATGAGCCTTATCAAATGAAGAAAGGTGCTATCTGATTTATATTTCTTACCTAAATTTTTATTTTTTTGAAATTTTATTGGCTGTTTCTTATTTAATTTTACCAGTTAGTTCTTGTTTATTCTAATTTTTAATAATAATTTAGAAATAATGGGTAATGAAGTATTTATTTTTATTATCAATTTACACAATTTTAATTCTTTTTATTTTCAACCTTTATTTATCTCGAACATATACTGAGTTATTCAAGAATAACGGTTGAGAGTAAAAAGGATTTTGGATTGTAACGATTGGATGCGGGAAGAATTTGATGGTTCGGTAGAGTCCCAGAGCTCAATTCCATACGTCCAAATTGGTCTCATTATTGTAGTGTATACTATTTTTTTGTAGTGAATGGAGAGTTTTTGTTGTGAATGGAGAGATGGAGAGTTTCAAGTAAGTATTGTAGCAATCGGAATCTACGAGCAGTTTCTTGTCGTTTCAGTTTTGTGTGTGGAGTCCAAGTAAGTCTCTTGTCAAGATGGAGTCCTAAAAGTATCGAATCTATTCAACAGGCATTAGTGGTGTACTTAGAAAGGATACTGTAGGACAGGAGGGCAGAGGTTTACGACGGAGAGTAAAGGTGATCTGGTGGGATTTGCAGGATTTATTTTGATTCTCCAGTTTTTACACCATTCTTCAATAGATGTTATGTTTGCCTGTAGTGTTTGTGATGCATTAGTTGGCTCGTTGTTTACAGAAAGTATACTTGTGTCATCAGCGTATGTTGTTAGGAATGTGTTAGGGTGGGCTGGGATGTCAGCTATATAAACCGTATAAAGAATGGGACCAAGGACGGTAGGAAGATGGATATTCAAGTGGCTTGGAAGATTTGGGAAACATTTTTATTTTAGACATTGACAAGGGTCAGGGAAATAGGTGGATCGGAGTGTAGCATTATAGATATAGGTAAGGAATAGAATGGCTTTCCGAGGGAGCTGTTTCAGAATGTGTGCTGTGATAAGATTGTGGCCAGGAGCTTTTTTAGAAGGTAATTGGTAGATGATGTTCATTATTTCTGAGTGATGAAAGGCATTTGGAGGAAGGGTCATTTGGAGTGGAATTGTAATCTCTGCTTCAATATGTTTAAGATGGGTTGGATTAAGGATATCAGGATGG
>NW_027105946.1:40850-42269 GCF_000696795.3 Halyomorpha halys
CTTTTTAATAGTTCTCCATAATGATGTCAGTGGTATTTCAGTATATTTGCTATGCTGGCATAGAACGTGCTCTTAAATATAAATGCAATTACATATTGCTAACCGAGTTTCAAAAGCAAGTGACCCTCGAAGAATAAAATGCCTATAGGAAAATAAACCAACTGTATTATAAGGATTCCCGTACTATATAAATATTACATTGATTATGTACTTTATTCCGATTATGAAAATTACATCATAAATTCATCAAGAAGTTCCAGGCAACATCATAAAAAAACTGGAATATGTGATCCGGGTCAACTGGTGCTTAAGAGGATTTAAACTTTCAGGTGTTGTGTGCTTAAACGGTAAGTAAATTTATAAACAATTTTTTTTTTCCTTTTTATTCTAAGGTCGTCAAAAATTACTTTATTTATTTTATATCGATTATTTACTCTACATTATAAGTTAATCAAGAAGTACCAGGCAACATCATATTAAAACTGGAATAAGTGATCCGGGTCAACTGGTGCTTGAGATGATTTATACTTTCAGGTGTTGTGCGCTTAAACGGTATGTAAATTTATAAACTTAATTTTTTTTCCTTTCATGCAAAGTTCGTCAAGAAGTTTTTTTTATGTATTTTGTATCGATTATGTACTTTACATTACAAGTTGTTCATGAAGTTCGCGGCAACATCATAAAAAAACTGGAATATGTGATCCGGGTCAACTGGTGCTTGAGACGATTTAAACTTTCAGGTGCTGTGCGCTTAAACGGTAAGTAAATTTATAAACAAATTTTTTTTTCCTTTTTATTCTAAGTTCGTCAAAAATCACTTTATTTATTTTATATCGCTTATGTACTTTACATTATAAGTTTATCAAGAAGTTCCAGGCAACATCATATTTTTTTTATTTTTATTTATCTGTTGATATTTACAACTGTATAAAAAAATACAACCAGTAAATTTGATCATAATGACATATAATATGATACAGGATGTAGAGAAACAACCCAGTAGTAGAACTCTAAAACAGTTTACAATATAAGGTCACGAGGCCATCTTCTTTTCATGCGCCTTGGAGGATTGCCAGGAATGGAAGAGGAAACAAGGTTAGAAACGAGTGGGTTTGGGTGGTTAGGGAGTTTATTATGGAAGGAATAATATCGGGATCGGGCTAGTAACATCATATTAAAACTGGAATAAGTGACAGTAATTGTTGACCAAAATAGAGAGGAATAGGCATGTAAATTTAACAATTTTCACAGAGTAGTTTCGGCATATTTTTTGGAAATAGGGCCAGCACGTGGTAGGTTTTGTTCAAAATTGTTGACCAAAATAGAGAGGAATAGGCATATTTTTTGGAAATAGGCCCAGCAAGTGATAGGTTTTGTGCAAAATTGTTGACCAAAATAGAGAGGAATAGGCATGTAAAT
>NW_027105946.1:45613-46384 GCF_000696795.3 Halyomorpha halys
TAAAACTGGAATAAGTGATCCGGGTCAACTGGTGCTTGAGATGATTTAAACTTTCAGGTGTTGTGCGCTTAAACGGTAAGTAAATTTATAAACAATTGTTTTTTTCCTTTTTATTCTAAGGTCGTCAAAAATTACTTTATTTATTTTATATCGATTATGTACTCTACATTATAAGTTCTTCATGAAGTTCCTGGCAACAACTTATCGACATAAGGGGAAGTCATCTGGGCGATCTGTAACTCTACCGACCTGGTATAAATCTTTGCACGTGCAAAGATTTTCGAAATTTTAAACGGTGATGGTGATTTGCTATGCTGGCATAAAACATGCTCTTAAATATAAATGCAATTACATATTGCTAACCGAGTTTCAAAAGCAAATGACCCTCGAAATATAAAAGGCCAAAACGAAAATAAACCAACTGCATTATAAGGATTCCCAGGCTACATGAATATTACATTGATTATGTACTTTAATCCGATTATGAAAATTACATCATAAATTCATCAAGAAGTTCCAGGCAACATCATAAAAAAACTGGAATATGTGATCCGGGTCAACTGGTGCTTGAGAGGATTTAAACTTTCTGGTGTTGTGTGCTTAAAGAGTAAGTAAATTTATAAACAATTTTTTTTTTTCCTTTTTATTCTAAGTTCATCAAAAATTACTTTATTTATTTTATATCGATTATGTACTTTACATTACAAGTGCTTCATGAAGTTCGTGGCAATATCTTGTACACTTAAACGGTATGTAAATTTATAAAATTAA
>NW_027105946.1:47112-47477 GCF_000696795.3 Halyomorpha halys
ATTCTAAGATCGTCAAAAGTTACTTTATTTATTTTATATCGATTATGTACTTTACATTACAAGTGCTTCATGAAGTTCGTGGCAATATCTTACCGAAATTGGAGAATGTGAAGGGTCTCAGGTATACTGGGATCACAATTCAACCCACAAGTCGACTATCCCAGTTTTACAAAGTCTAGTACCTTTTGAATGACGTATAAGTTTTACATATAAATCAACAGGGTTTTTTTCTTCTTATTCTTAATCACAAGCTGCAAAATAAATGCCAATTGTTATTTCTTTAATCTATTATTTTTTGATTGTTTCCTTCATACTGAGAAGGGACATAAAACGGGATATTTTTCGGAGGATTCCTAATGACATCA
>NW_027105947.1:0-4842 GCF_000696795.3 Halyomorpha halys
AGTTGGAATTAGGCCTGATAGAGGTCCTGATGGATGATTTGATTTGTGACAAAGTAAGGAGCATTAAGGATTTTACGAAGGATTTTGGACTGTAAGGATTGGATTCGAGAGGAATTAGATGGTTTAGTGGAGCACCATAGCTAAACTCTGATTGTCCAAATACAATAACAATTAAAATTAAAATCTGTACAGCTACAACCCATGGAGGGTCAGGGGTTTAGTACTTTGTATGGAAGTACAGTTATCAACGGCTGTGCAAGGAGGTGATTTCATCAGAATCATGCTCGATCCCCTGATTTTTACCCAATTAAGGGTACTCAATTTAGAAGGCTGGGTGGACCCTAGGAGGGTTCCAATCCCACAGGAGTTGACACACGGCTAGTGTACCAGAAAACAATTTTCCTGCCCTGCCGGATTCAAAATTGAATCCTTGGAGTTAGTAGCCACGCGCCTTACCCCGGGGCTTTCGTGCTCCACATTACTATAACAATATACTCATTCATTGATATGGTCCCATCAAAATCCAATAGTTAGCCAATGTAAATAAAAATTTCTCAACTTTTGTCACTGTTTCTCAATAAATTTCGTATAAGTTAGCGACTTAAGCAGTTAAAGGAAAGAAAATAATCAAAAATTAATTATTTCTGGAAATATTTCGTAGAATATCACACAATGAATTTTCGAAGTATAGATCTTGGGTATTTGATAAAAATTGCTTTAATTCATCAGTATTCCAACAGCATATTCAACTTTGCAAAGCAAGTTTCATTCGTCCAAGATATTGAAATTTTAGAAGTTAAAAAAAACATTAAATACTCACAACAATACTAGTATGTAGTTATTATTTTTGTAAAAGTGTACTAAAGAAGCTAAAGAGCACCCGTCCATGTTCCTACGATGAGACCCTAACAATAAATGAGTGTAGGGTTATTGTAATACTGGAAGGGTAGTAATCTGAGTTGTAGAGTCCCGTATGGAAACGTCTTTTTTTTTATTTATTGACGATTGTACAGCGAGGGATAAGAAGGAAACGATGAAAAAGAAAGCTGAAGTAAATAGTATAAGTATATATAGTAGCCTTTACCCTACCATCAGTTTTGAGTACCTTCCGGGACAATAGAATCACCCAGAACTAGCAATAGCTCTAAGGATTACTGCAGCCCGCATACCCCCCGAGCCTTCCTGTTTTGGTCGAGAGAACGGAACTGCCAGACAGGAGGAATGAGGCCCGGTAGCAGCCGACGTAGCACTGAGAACGGAGTCACGACGGGAGCTGCTGGCGCTGCTGAGTGGCAGTTTAATAAAGGCGCGACCTCCCGTGGATCGCGCAGATTGCCCAGCGACACAGCAATCTGCGCTACCGCCCTCCCGGGATTGTTTTTACCGCGGCCCAGATCAAGGCATTCCTTGGGGTTCGCTACCGGAACGCCAATATCATTGCCAGGGTCATGCAGACTATTTAATCTTGTAAAAAGTTAACATAGAAGTAATTGTTAACTATTTGCTGTAATCAGGAAGTAAATAGGTATTCCAGGACGAGACAAAATAGGCAACAAAAATAATATTTGCCCAACGATATCTAGTCCATTTTTTTTTTAAATTTATTTATTGATATTAACAACTGTATAAAAAATACAACAAGTAAATTTGATCATAATGACATAATGATATGATACAGCATGTAGAGAAACTACCCACTAGTAAAACTCACAAGAACAGTTTACAATATAAGGTCACGTGGCCATCTTCTTTTCAGGCGCCTAGGAGGATTGCCAGGAATGGAAGAGGAAGTAAGGTTAGAAACTAGTGGATTTGGGAGGTTAGGGAGTTTATTATTTAAGGAATAATATCGGGTTCGGGCTAGATCGGTTACATAAGGAACATTTAGGTCTTTATGGATGGTTTTATTAGTAACAAAATAAGGAGCATTGAGGCTTTTACGAAGGATTTTGGATTGTAAAGATTGGAAACGAGAGGAATTCGAAGGTTTAGTGGAGCCCCAAAGAAGTCTAAATTTTAAAAAAAGAACTTTTATTTCTCCTATTAAAAGGAAATAAATTATTTGAATTGAACAAATTTTATATGTGCTCACAATCTGCAAATATAAATAAACCTTTTATTTGTTTTAGTTCCAGGAGGCCTGATGCTCGGAGAATGGTGGAATTTCTCGACTAACAAACATTTTCTACGATCGCAGATAGAGATGATCCGCTGAGAGAGATTTATCAATAATTCATGATGAAGAGTTAATTGAACCGCAAGGTGGCAGTCTGGATCTTCCGATCTCACGATGGCCATCATCTCCAGGAGTTCATAATTGGCAACGCTTCCAACATAAATCAAACCCGTCCTTTTTTTATATTTTCTTTTCAGATCCTTTATAATTGGATCAAAGCTGTTTGTTAGTTTGTCACTCCGAATAAGCAGTTAATGTCCACGGTCACTTATTTAAACAAAACTTTGCTTTTATGTTATAAATCAAATTGCAAAACGTTAGGATAAATATTAAAATAATTCCTAAGGACATTTGATTAAGTCACAATTCATTAACTCAAAGGTTCGAATCTGATCCGGCAGGGGTTGACTTTTATTTCTTAGCGGCCCCACGGTATGAAAATTTGACTCTCCTATCTTAATAAGAATAGGTTAGTTATCAATAAATATCCTAACCTCCTCCCACCCCCTGCATTTTGGAAACGACAAGGCAAGAGGTAAGTAAAGATCCGTTTTAAATGAAGAGGCAGTAAAAACACAAGGAGTTACAACTAGTAAATTTTACACAATCCTTTTACTAGGAGTTATGAATGTCTTCTTATGGAAATTCATTTTTAAAAAATAATTAACAGTTAGTTAAATCCCTTCGCACACCATAATTGGATCATTTATTAGGAAAAACATAAAATAAAGTCTAATTGAAAACTGTTTCACAATGGTAGGTTTTTAAATTATGGATTTCATCATTATTAGAGCATTTGAAATGTACCATTACTTCTCAAAAAATATTATTTTATCTTTTCTGGTGTTAAAATCAACTCTCTATTCACATTTACAGATTTTTTATGTATTCCCATTTGTTCTGCGGACTTTGTAGATCTTTCTTCATTTCTGGCTATCTTGGGCTACTGCTTTCCAGTTTGCTGCATGCAGTTTCTTTGTAACTTTGTTTAGTTTGTCTATCCATCTAGCTTTAGGCCTCCTACACGGTCTCTTTCCTACTATAGTGGGATTCATTGTTCTATAGTGGCGCCCTGATGGATTGCTTTTAGCCACATTTCCTGCTCATAGATGAGCACCTCCTTGCCTTCATACCATGAGATATTAACTCAGATAAATACATATACACTGTAGCTACTGTGCATGATCTATTATTTTGTCACACATTATGGACCATTTCTAAGAGTATTGACTAGTACAATCTGTTTGCTCTAGCATGCTGCAGCATCTCTTTTGTAAGTATACTTGTGTACGCACAATGTTTGCTGAAACTTTCTAAAGCATGCTTATACAAAAATATTTATTATGCCTGCTTGAGTATGGTAAGAATAGAATCTCCCATCAGATAGACCTGGTGACACAGTAAAAGGATTATTGATAAACTATTTATTTAATTATAAAATAAATATTTTAAATAAAACATAACTTATTTGGATATACAGCAATAATATATTATAATTTATCAGCTATACTAAAAGTTTGATTTTCGAGGTTGAATGTAGCTGATATTCGAACACCTTTTTTGTCAAACTTGATATAACCAGTGGCATTTTGAAGATACTTAATTAGGCTTCAACTCAAATTAAAATATATTTATTCGTAACGTAAAATTATCACCTATGTAAAACTAGAATAAAATGTAAATAAATATAGTTCCGAAGTGTGGGCACAAAATATTAGACTAAAATCTCATTGTAGATGGAATGTCAAAAGGAGCTGCGTGTCGACACATTAGTTATAGAGAATATTATTACGCGCCTTTTACAGAAGCAAAAAGATTGTTTGCTAAAGTCGTTCGCCACCACTTTCATTCATTACTAGGAAATAAATGTAGAAATAAACTAAATTTTTATATTTTCGACCGACAATAATAACGATCCTCTGCACTTTCTCGTATTATTAGGAACGATAACCATGAATAACAATAATTACAAATACTAGAATGCCACTAAAATACCCGTAATTAAATTGAAGCAAATAAAATTTTATACATTAATGGTCAAGCCTGTAATGGAGCAATAAAAATAAAATAAGTATTCTAGATACAACAGTAACAATTAACTACGTTAAATCTTTGTATTATATTGTCTATGTGTAACAGAGAAGTTAAGAAATGTTTTTCTTATTGTCATTAATATCCTAAAGTAATATCTGCCCTCATTTCACTTTTAAATAAAATCATTTTATGTTAAATTAAACTTGTATCTATAAAAGCCTACAGTCATATTGTTGATAGTTGACATATATTTTCTGTAAATACTTTTTATTCTTAATAAATCTTATTTATATTTTTCAATATTTGGGTCCTAAATGATTAATAAATAAATTTCCCAGGTTTCATGGTGGCGGCGATAGTCAAAGATGTTACAGCCACTAGGTACGTTCATGTGAACAATTTACTGTCGTACTATCCTAGGATTTGTTTGATAGTACTTTTAACTATCTGCACAGGCGCGACATATAACTGCTGCATGTACACCTCTTGACAGTGAATGGTTGCAGCTTACGCAAACTTATATCACCAACCTCGCAATTATCTCGACGGAATGTAAATATTGTGTATAGGTGTGATTGTGTTTTACACAGACTTTATTTACTATATTTTAATTATTTATTTATTTATTTATT